>NC_138768.1:133791784-133991784 GCF_965119305.1 Pelophylax lessonae | reverse complement strand
TTTTGTCTTTGAGGAAAACTTGGCAAAAAGTGGGAGATCTCAGGGAACTCCTGAAAAACATTTTCAGATGTGCAGCTCATGGAGCACTGGATCTGATCAATGAGCTGTAGAGGTGACACCCAATGTTTGACAGCGCTGAATGCAGAAAGGGGAAGCACATGGCTAGATGAGACCGAATGTAGCAGGAGGTGAGATCAAGGCCCCAGTCACACCAGTACGACTTCAGGTACAACATGCCATTTACAAATCATACCTAAAGTAGCATCTAATCTGTTTCTATTGCAGTGTCTTAATAGATACTATTTCAAGAAGTGCGATTCAAGACATGTATTACTTTTTCAGGATTTAAGCACGATTTTACTGCCATGGACTATTTAATTTGTGCTGTAAATCATACCTGTGTCTATATCAGCGCTATATGGGCCTGAAAGAAGTTAAATATTAACTCTTTGCTAATTCAACTTTTGTTCATAACATTACTGTTCCTCCCTCTGACATGGACAGCCCCTCTCATAAAATAGCACTGAAGTCATATCAAATCTTTACAAATCTCATAGAAATAGTGCTGAAGTAGTAATAAATTGTGGTTGAAGTCGCACAACTTTAAATCGTACCCGGTGTGACCACAGGCTAGCTTTATGTACAGTTATGGCACAATAACTAAAAGATATTTAGCCTCTACATAGAGGGGCTCCCTTCAGCGCTTGCCTAAATAATAGTTATATATAGATACTCAATACAATACAATGAATAATACATAAATACATATAAAGTGCATATGTGCAAAACCGTAATAATAATGGATGTGCTCCGTGTCTATGAAAGTTAATTAAATATTTTTTTAAATATATAAGGATTATAGTTTGTGGTATATAGGTCTGTAAAACAACCAATAAATAGTCCCGTGCAAACTTGGCAAAGTATCTTGTGCAAATGAAAAAAAAGTTCCGTGCAAAATAAGTGCAGGTGCTACAAGTAATCTTCCCCACCAGCCATGTGATGACTAGACTTCACCGAAAGAGTAAATCCAAAGGTGGTTTTGAATGGGCCACTCACCAGATGCTGTTGATGTTGACTGCTGTATAGCATCAAGACCATGCAGTGATTAGGTGGTCAACCCGACCAGGAAAAGGTATCTTATGTCCAGGGTAGTCACTCCTACCAGGGACAGCAATCCGTCTATAGTCTCTCCAGCTTTCTTCATTCACAGCCCAGGTGAAGGACAAAAGGAAGAAAAAGCTCCGGATAGTGGAGTGTATTAAAAGCTTTTATTACCCATCCATGGGTTCAAACAATCCACAATGGTAAAAGAAGTCTAAATAAACGTATATGGGACTAGTCGCAAGCCAGTGATGGAGTGGACGGCAGTGTAGTTTCTGGATTGCATTACACTCTATCCTTGTGACGTCACTATGTGCGTTCCAACCTACGTGTTTCGTCAGCACGCTGACGTCTTCAGAGATGTAGTAGCATCTCTCGTCCTGTTACATTCAGTCTCATCCAGCCAGGTACTCCCACTCTCTGCAGTCTGCATTACTGCTGCCATACACTGGATGGCACCTCCTCTCTGCCCCTCCCCCCACACTCTGCATCTCTAAGATCTCACCTCCCATTCAGCCATATGCTCTGGTGGTTTTCTGCTCCCCCCCTAGCCCCCCTCCCCCCGAAATCTTCAATACTGCTGCTGTAACAGGATATCACATCCCAATCCAGCCATGTGCTCCAGCAGCTTGTGGCTACTTGCCCTCCTCCCCCCACCACCCCTTGCATTCTGTGTTCCTGCAGCTGTAGGATCCCACCTCTCAATGCAAGCCACATGATCCCACTCAGTGCTGTCACAGAAAGCCGCCACCTCCTTCTTCTGCTCCCATCCTCTTTACTACTAATGGCCCCGCTCTCTGACTTTATAGGGAACAAAACTATAGAGAAGGCATCGGGTATCAATGCGTGCTGACCATCTGAGTGACAACTTGCATTACGAACAACATTGGAAGCAATATTAGGCGGTATACATCCGCCATAATGTTGTTTTGCCGAGGAACCCCTTGGGACTTCTTCCGCAGAACCCTAGTTGAGAAAAACGAATCTAGATCTTAAGTCATCAGGGAACAGCTGCAGAGCTAGTGCTGGACTTTCTTATTATGAATCCCAGCATGTTTATAGTACAACAGCACTCTGCATCGAAGGTTTAATTGTGAAATAAGGATCTTATACAAAAAGTATCAAATAAACATCAAATACATCAAAGCCAGTTTACTTAATATACTAAAATCCCTTTAATGGCCTTTTAATTAAAATGACAGTTGCCTTACTAAATCAATGGTTTCTAAATGGTGACAGTAACCATAACAGCTTAAAGGACAAAATTTATATCTTATAGTGTAAATCGCATTAGCTCATGGATCGGTTTATTTTAAAAAATGCATGAGGGCAGCATTTCACATTTCACCTAAGGGAGCAGTTAATGGTTAAGTCTACCCATAATGCCTTGCAAGTATTATGCTTTCCAGCATCAGCATTCTCTGAATAATTTTCCTATGGGGTGTGGACTGTGTGTTTCTCTGTTATGTGATGAAGATGGGAGCAAATTCTAACATGAAGTGTGACTTTTTAATAAGGCTGGGAAGGGAATTCCATACCAAACCAAAGAGTTACACGGTATAACTGGAAATGGCATGTGTTTGTTGCAGCAAAGTCTGGTCTCTCTAGTAAAGGTGCAGTTACATTGCTTTTATGATTTCTGAGGATTTCAATAAAAAAGAGGGAAGGGGGAGTGAAAGTAATAAGAAAAGTGTCAGAAAGGAAGATACCATATCTGATGAAAATCATAATAGATAGCCTTGCAAAGCAAACATTTATTATATTGCAGCTTACCAATTCTTAGATGTGATGGCTGTGTTCATTTCTTTTTTTTAGGCTTTCTTTCTTTTATTGTCCACTGGTAATCCAGCCAGAAAGTTTGCTGTTTCCTACAGCACAAACTCTCCAGCATTATGTATCAGTTTACAGGGGTGAGACAAACCACTTAACACTGGCAGGGGTGATTAAAATGATCAGCTTTTATTTATTAATGTAAAACATTTATCCTGAAAGTAATAAAAGTATTTCATGTAAGTGATTATAAAGTATAACACAGAGTTTGGCTTCAATTTGTTAGGATATCTAAATCTGCTAAAACATTTAAAGAGGAAGTAAACCCTCCTCTGCAAGTTGTACCTATAGGTAAGCCTATGATAAGGCTTACCTATAGGTACTGTAAATATCTCCTAAACATGTACCGTTTAGGAGATATTTACCTTACATGCAGCCAGTGACGTCACTGGCGCATGCGCTCTGAAGGAACGGCCGCTGGTGGTGTTCCTTCAGAGCCCCGTGCCGTGACCGTGGGCTCCCGCGCGCATGCCCGGGAGTGACGTCACTGCGGCTCCCGCCAATCAGATGGCCGGATGCTGCGATCCCGGAAGACGGGCGACTGGACATGTCGCCCGTCATAGAGCTAAGTGGACGGCACGGCGGGGGCTCGTTCTAAGGTAAGTATTTCATAATGAGCTAGTATGCGATGCATACTAGCTCATTATGTGTTTCTCTTGCAGGGTGAACAAAAAAAAAAAATGTGGATTTACAACCTCTTTAACACTACCCTAACCCCAGACTGACAATGCTTATGTCTGCTGTGCCTCCTCTTCTCATTCCTCCTTCCGGAGGTGTGTTACTGGCCAGATCAGTAGGCGAAAACAGATCTAATGATTGGTAAGCTGCAATATAACACGTCTTGGTTTTGGGTTTAATACCGCTTTAAAAGTCTGTATTTGTGTGATTTACTTGTGTAGCACCCTTCCAGGTGCTAGTGAGGAAGTATAGTTTTGTGCTCTGTCTGCTTACCAGAGGGACGTCAGGTAAATCTGTATTGTTCTCTGCCTACCAGAGAGCAGGATCTGTAAGTGAGGTCTGGACTGGTCATGTGCTCAGTATGCAACTCATTCTGTCTAGAGAGTGTTTCACGCTGGTCCAATAGGGAGGCATGTTGGACAGTGGAAGGAAACCTGACGAATAGGTGCATAGGCTTTTGATACAGTCCTGATGATTGGCAGAAGGCAGGACGCCTCAGTGCATGTTGGGATACTGTATAAAAGCCAGGAGCACATGTGCTCTAAATCTTTCGTTGGAGAGCGGAGTCCCAGAGGGAGGGGGCGGCTGCCTCCTCCTCTGTAGAGGTGCCATGCGGTCTCAGGAGGTCATCCCGGGGGAGTGGTCTACAGGAGCTGAACCCAGAGGTCCAGGGAAGCTGACTGAGAGGGGAGACACTGGAGGTCCTGTTTCTTCAGTATCGTGAGTACAGGAACTCGTGTCAAGGGGCCTGACCTGAGGGGGGCCACCCCTGCTCATAGGATAGTAAGTGGACAGGTGTTGGCAGGAAGAGAATGCTAGTGAGAGTATCCTGAAGATAAGATATTGTTCATCAGGTCAGCTTGTAAGAGAAAGTAAAGAAAACAAGAGACTGAACCCCATTCATCTAAAGTGGCAGGATGAATTAACAGCCTGGCTCTTCCATATCTACCAGCAAAGTTGTAAAGATAGAAGTCCTCAGACATTGTGAATACTGTAATTAAATTGGAGTATCCCACTATTCCCTTCTCCTATCCCCATTACAAAATAAACAACAACAAAAAAAAAAACAATACCCCTAGACTGTTTATTGTTGTGAAGAGCCAACAGGAGCAAAGAGGAATTTAGGAGCCTTATTTACTTATAACCAGGGCTTTTTTTTTCAGGGGGAATGTGGGGAACGCAGTTCCGGCACCTCCAGCACTTAATGCATGTAATGGCATGGGGTGCTGTGATGTGCTACAGTGTCTATTGATGCTTGCTTCTGGGGGATCTATTGATGCTGGAGGAGATCTATTTCTGCAGGAGGGTTTACTGGGGCTGAGAGAGGTCTATTGTTGCTGCTGGAGGATATATTGACCCTGTAAGGGATCTAGTTTTGCAGTGGGTGGTCTACTGTTTCTGGTGGGGATCTACTGTTGAGGGAGCAGTCTGTTGTAGTTGGCTTCTGGAGGGTCTATCGATGCTGTCTGCAGGGAGATCTGTTTTTTTTGCCTGGGGTCTACTGTTTCTGGGGGGGGGGGTTGTCTATTTTACTGATTTTCTTAATATCATTAACAAATTCAATACAAATTACCTAGAACCAAAAATGTTACTTGGTTCTGTATTCTCTAAAAGGGGCAGTACTGGGAGGTGGGTAGGGGGTGGAATGAAGGAACGGTGCTCAGAGGTAGGTAGGGGTGGGGACAGAATAGGTGCAGGAACTCCCGAAAGGGGGAGATCCTGCACCTATTCTCTGAGAAAAAAGCCCCACTTATAACCATGTGTTGGTAACCAGGGGAGCCCGCAGAGTCAGTATCCAGCAGTCCCTACGGTGGCAATGGTACACTTGCATTGTTTGAGATAATGTATGTGCTGTATGCAAAGGCTTCAGGCTCAATCCATTCTGAAGGCTCATTTACACCCTAGCACATGCACCCGTATGTGTGTAACGCACATGAATTGGAACTGGCTTTATAACTGGATGATGCACTTCACTCCACAATGTGTTTTTATTATGTTGTGACCCTTTTTTTCTTTTTCTTAATTCTTTTAAACCCCAATGTGACACATTGCAGCACATCAGAACTCGCTGCACTCTACAAAAACGCTACATGTTCTAATTTATTTTTTATTTTTTGGCAGCACACACTAACACAACACGTTGGTGTGAACTGAAGCCATAGGACATAAGGCTATTTGCCTAGTCCTTATGTTGGCAATGCGTTAGGTAATGCTGCCTAATACTGATGGTGTATAAAAGCCCTAAAAGGATTTTTTTTTCAGCTCTCTGTAACAAAGCTGATGCCAGCTTCGGTCTTTTGAGGGTTAAAACAAGTGGTGGTGAGGAGACATATTGTCTCCCAGTTACCTGTCAACTGCATTCTGAAAAGTGATCCACCATGGATAGCTTTTCAGAGGGATGGCAATGGCTGCCACACATCTGAACGAGCCCTAATTGTTTTAGACATGTAAAAGCAATTAAAAAGAAAATCTTCCTGTAGTATGGGGAAAGCATGACTTTGACAGTTGGCAATGGAAGGATTGCCTCCACTTGAATATACATTATTCCGGTTCCTGTGACAACGGTAAAATTGTCAGGTGTTTACTGCTGTCTGTGTCCCCACTGGGGAGTGTCACTTTCTATGTTTGTACTGGTGACTATTTTCGCTGGGTCTAAAACGAGGAAGAATCTAACATTTTTAATAGTTCTCAGAACTGGAATAAGGTGAAATCTTCCTATGTGGGTGATGACAACTTGCTAACAGGGAACTTTCCTCAGTTTTGAAAAAATTTGCTTCCTCTTGTGCCTACAGGACAGAAGGGAAATCCCCCCAATGTGACACTGCTGGGAAAAAAACTGATAAAGGTTTTAAACATCCCCTGCTCTGTTCAAAGTGGGAAAAAAAGTTTGCTTTAGATATACTTAAAAGTGATACTTAAAACACACTGTTTAATTTACATTGTTCCTTCTCTTTCTGTATATGGATGATGGCACTGTAATTATTTTAATTTAACCACTTGCCGGCCGCCGCACGGCGATTTACGTCGGCAGTCAGCCCCTCACAGGCAAAGCGACGTAAGGCTACGTCGCTAGCCTGTGAGGGTCTAGGGAGCGAGCGCGCACCGCCAGAGGCGCGCTCTCGCACGGTCACAGACCCCCCCCCCCCCCCGCACGTGTGACCGGCGGACCCGATGTCCGCCGGTCACTAGCGATCGTCCGTTAGAACGGGAGAAAGGCAGGTGGCTAATGTAAACAAAGCCGCCTGTCATTCTCCCCTGTCTATGAATAGTGATCATACGGTTCTACTATGTAGGACCGTTGATCACTGTTCATACAACTCAAGCCACAGCCAATCACAGTTAGCATCACGCCCCTAGGGACACACATAACCCCTCCCTCTCAAAAGTTAACCCCCTTCACTGCCAGTGTCCTTTTACAGTAACAGTGCATATGTATAGCACTGATTACTGCAGTAATGTCACTGGTAACCCCAAAAGTGTCAAAAATGTCAGTCAAGGGTCCGATCTGTCCGCCGCAATGTCGCAGTACCACAAAAAAATCGCAGATCGCCGCCATTACGCGTTAAAAAAAAAACAAAAATGACAAAAATCTTTCCCTTTGTTAGTAAACGCAATAACTTTTGCGCAAACCAATCAAAATACGCTTTTTGAGATTTTTTTTACCAAACATATGTAGCAGAAAACAAATTGGCCTAAAATGTTAAAAAAATTTGATTTTTACATTTTTTTGGGGGAAATTTCATATAAAAAAATTTGAAAAATATTGTTATTTTTGCAAAATTGACGCTCTTTTTTTGTTTATAGCGCAAAAAGTAAAAATCGCACAGGTGATCAAATACCACCAAAAGAAAGCTCTGTTTGTGGGAAAAAAAGGACGTCAAATTCGATTGTATACAGCGTCGCACGACCGCGCAATCGTCCATTAAAATCACGCAGTGCCGAATCGGAAAATAGGCCCTGGTCAGGAAGGGGGTAAAATCTTCCGGGGCTTAAGTGGTAAAATCGAAGTACCTTTGTCCTAATCGATATACAGCTATCACATGACCCAGATCTACAACCCCTGAAATAATTCTAACATCTCAGAGAACCCATGCTAAAATGAATTCTTGGGATGTCAGTGGGAAGATTGCCCTCCCTATAGTGGTGGTCTGAATGTCATGCTTACAAACAACTAAAAAGATCATTGGTCTCATGTTTCTGGCCCTGCGGAGTGGCATTGGACCCAGAACTATGCAGGCACCAACTCATAACAACCTCTGGAGGAAGCCTGGTTGAGAATGGCTGTTGAAGATGGAAGGCAATAGAAAAGAGGTTTAAAACTCAAATCCCCTAAAGTGATGTAACATCCACAAGCTCCTTCACTGGCCCCAACATCTTCACCCAGTCTACTTCCATGTCATCTTAATTGTCTGTGTTCTTTCATTCCGGCACCAAGTAGATACTGAAATTGTACACTGAGCTGAGCATGTGCAGCTCAGTGTGTATTGTCAGGAAGATTATGAACAAGCAGGTAAGATTTGTTTTAATTCGTGTCACACTTCTGTAGGAGCCTCTGGAATTTTGCCCAGGTTCTTCCCAGTGGATTTCCCCGCGGCTAGGCACACGATCTAAGCCACTCTTTCCTCAATAACCAGCCTATGGATGTTGTATATGGAGTTTTTATTTTTGGAGAACTTGGATAGGGTTAAGGGAATTAAGTGGGATACTCCAAAAACAGAAACTATGTACAAGTTGAGGACAGTAAACTCCTTTCTTAAAAGCTGAAGCAGACGTGTTTGCATATAGCAAACTGTGGACTTGGCTTGTAGTAGAATCAGGTAAATGCAGAGCTGAAGCAGAAGTGTTTGCATATAGCAAACTGTAAACTTGGCTTTGAAATAGAAGCAGTCAACAGCACACACATTTCTTCCTTCAGAGCACCAAGAGCAGAGCCTGTCACAGAGAACTGGATAGAATAAGCTCTTCGGGACACCAGTTGATGTCCCTTTTAGCAAACACACAGCCAACTCTGGCAGCCCAAACATTTCTACGATCTTTCAGCAATCTGTATTCACAAAATATCCAGGGAAAGCTGGTTGTCTCCTTCCAACTTCCAAGCAACACTTTCCTTTAGTATACCAAACTAGATCTTCGCCAGATAGCCCTCAATCAGCTCTCAGTAGCTTCAGCATCCAGGCCCTTAGGTCACCTGCCTGAGGCCTCACGAACAGCAAGCACATAGCAGCATTGCCCTGGAAAGTAGCAAGCCCTCCAGGCTGACTGATCCTCTCCAGGGAAAAGACCCAAAGCTCAGTGTTCTCAAAGAATATATATGACCCCCTCAGCTCGCCTTTAGGGCCCAGCTCTCTGGGATTGGTCAGGGGTGTATTAATATTCATGCTGCCATCTGCATAGCTCTACAACCATGATCCAGAAAGTTCATACAGCTTTTCTGGAAAGCAGGGGGAGTAAAAACACTAGTAGTAGCTGAGAATACTAAGTTGAGCTAACTATTTAAATGCAGCTGCACTGAATTTAGTGAGCAACTAAATTTACCTAATCACAGAAATTGCAGCCACACGACAACAGTGTGACAAACTAAATTTACCTATCAAAAACAGAGCTTCACAAAACACAGTGGGGTTGATTTACTAAAACTTCAGAGTGTAAAAACTGGTGCAGCTGTGCATAGAAACCAATCAGCTTCTAATTTAAGCTTTTTCAATTAGGCTTTGACAATAAGGCCCCTTTCACACTGGTGGACCGTTCAGATCCGCCTGTCCGTTTTTTTTGGCAGATCTGAATGGTCACCCCCATGCATGTCTATGGGGCATCGGATGTCAGCGGAGACATGTCCGCTGACATTCGATCCGATCCGTCAAATCTTGACGAATGGAAACCCTATTTTCCATCCGTCCAGCGGATCGGATCGGATGGGATCGGATGAGAACGGACATCCGATTCCCCCATAGAGATGCATAGGGACCTGACAGCTGTGTCTCCGCACACAGCGCAGAGAACAGCTGTCATCCTCCTGCTCAGCGGGGGATTTGGACTATATGTGTGAAAGGGCCCTAAAACCTGGAACCTGATTAGTTTCTTTGCAGAGCTGCACCAGAGTTTGCCCTCTCCAGTTTTAGTAAATCCACCCCAGCGAGCCAAGACTAAAGCCTAGTACACACGCAACGATTATCGGCCGACCGATCGTCCGTCTTTTGTCCAGAGTTGTGTTTTGTTGGTTGGAATGTGCCTAGACTGCACACGAATTTTCTCGCCCGGCAAAATTCTACTTCAGAAGTGATGTCATGTGTTGGTTTGCTTTCTTTGTGTTCTTTCTTCTCTGAGCATTCCCAGTCTTGCTCATAAGATTTTTCTCTGTCGAAATCTGTACTGACTGCACGAAAATCGGACGTGTTTTGACGGCGGACAAAAATTTTATAGCCTGCAACCAGATTTTTTTCGGCCGAAAAGTCGGAGTCGGTTGTCGGAAGCATCATACTAACAAGCCGAAAATCGGCGGATCGGTCGTCGGACGAAAATTCCCTGCCAATTTTCGAAGCGTGTGTACGAGGCTTAAATCTAATCCTAGTACCTATCTAGAATGTTACATTTGCATCATGCAAACCTGAACAGAACATACAGCATTTTTTTACAAATTAAATTAGTTCATTCAATGATGATATGTGGACGGATGACTGTGAATAGATTCTGGCAGTCAGGGACTACAGTATGGAGTTTCTAATCTTGCTACCCCTCCCTTACTTTCTGCACAGGAGTCTCTATTCTTTGTGGCATAATGAGCCTCACTCCACTTTGTAGCGAATACCCATGGAGCAATAAAAAAAACATCAAGGAGAACAAAACCTCCATATAATGGCACCAACAGGTTGGTGTAGCTGATCCGTCTATCAGAGTCCTCACGAGACATACCTTCAAGGGGTTGCTGCATAATTCAGTCTGCTAGCATCCTAGCATCAATAAAACACAAATATTAGTTTTAGGTGGATTGACCCTTGAAAAGCTTTAGTGTGTATATTGAAACTCTAGTCACCACGGAATGAAATTATGACCACAGTGACCTTCAATGGACATATATTTATCTCATTAAATTGCAGCCGCAGCCTGTCACCTCTAGGGAAAAAAGATCTTGACCCAGCCTGCCAGTACCTTTTACTGTGCTGCATTCTATATAACTGACAATTTACTACACGTTTGATTTTTTTTTTTTTTTCTTTCCAAGTGTTCCAGTTCCATTAAAAATGCAGGAGCCCCCATCTTAGACCCTGGGAGAATTTCACTCCAATCCACTGATCCTTTGTTGCCACAAGGCAAGGAATGTAATAAGACAGCTGAATTATACTAATCCAATTCTATTTCCTAATACAGTTCTCACTGGGTGGTTGTCCTAGCCTGTGGCTCTACAATCCTTCCCCAGTCCAGTACCTATCTTTACCACATTTGTTTTAGCAAAGATCCAAACATTTCCTAATGAGTGTAATGCTAATCATTCTGTTTCAATATGTGTAAGTAAGGCAAGAGCACATATAGACATTAATATCATACTTGGGTATGTAAGTTTGCTTACAGGGAAACTATAATGCATTTCAATGAGTAGGAATTGTTAGTTACTGTTAACCCTTTCATGCCCAGAGGTCATTGAAGCTTAAACACTCAGGTTGAAATTAACAGCGTCAGTATGTTAACTTGAATACAACCTGCGAGCCAGTAGGCCGATACAAGAAATCCATCACCCCCCACTTGCTTAATGCAGTAAAATCACTAATTCCTAAATTCTGGAAGCAAACCACTATTCCTACCATACGACTCTGGTTGCACATGGTTGAGTATTTGGCACGTATAGAAGATCTCTTCTTTTGATCGTAAAGACCAAGCTTACATCTATTATGAGATATGGGCCTGCTGGCTTGCCTTTACCTACTCCTCGGAGTATGCTGAAATTATGTCCCATGCCTCTTAAAGTTTTTATTTAAAGTGGAGTTTCCTGGCCTATTTTGCAACTTTAGTGATTCCTGGAGTGCTCGCTATGCTGATCAACAATTGGGCATTTTCAATTTTTTTCAGGGGTCCCTTACCTTATTTTCAGGGCATTTTTGATTATACTTCCTCCTTCTCCCCCTCTGTGGCCACGGCCACCGACATCACTTCCGCTTTTACATTGCATCCTGGGAGCTGTTTGTCATCACTCCCAGGAGGCTGGAATCAGCAAGAACTCCCAGTACACTCCCTGGAATCAGGAAGAAGGACACAGCAGATTACACTGCGGCTTCAGATGCCCACGTCTAAGATGGCCACGCCCAGACAGTGTTTTTAAAAGTAAGATTTTGACTAAAATCCAATACTGTACACCTTGTAAGTATGAGAATAGCGGTTCTGTAAAGGGCGATGGATTAGTATTATAGGGGTATTTTTATTTAAAAAAGGTATTTGAGGCTGGAACTCCGCTTTAAAGTTTTTATTGGTTTCTACTTGCTCAATTGGTTTTGGCTGTTTCCACTACCTCACTGTTTCTAAAACCAAACTTCCTTGATGCATCCACTGGACGGGCCCCCCCCCCCCTCTTCCCTCTCCCCTCCCCCCTTCCATTGTCTCCTTTCCCCTCATCTCTATCTTTTTCTATCTTTCCTCTTTTTCTCTATATTTCCCTCTTCCTTCTCTATTGAGTAAATGTGTTGTACAACATTTGGTTGGTTGTCATCATGATTCAACATCCTGACATGTGATACGCAATGTTTTTCTACTTTTATTCAACTTGTTCACCATAATGTGTTCTGGATTGTTTCATTTCCTGTACTAGTTCATGTTGTGCCATGCGTGTATTTCCTGTTCCTTTTATTTTTCAATAAATAGTTATTAAACAAAAAAAAAAACTTGACTACAACGCTATGACTAGTAAACCCACCAAAATAAAATATAAAATATAATTTTTTTAAGAATGTATACAGATTTTAACTGGCGAACTGTTTCATTAAATTTCCTTTTCTGTTTTATATTATATATATATTTCTCTTTTATTTTAAATCACAATTTTCTCTTTTATTGATTTACAATTTTAAGTCAAAACATACAAAAATTACTTGTATCCTAAAGTGTTTGTAACCCAAAAAAAAAAAAAAAAAGAGAGATCTTGTTGCCTTATAGCAGATTAAACAGCACAGTGCTTGTGCTGTCTTATTGGCCCCCTCTAAGCTGTAAAAAACCTGGCTGATCCTGCCAATTCCTGTGTCCCCCTCTGTGAGCTGACCACAATAATCATGGCTGCTGAGCGCTGACTACCATGGTCAGCTTGCGTGCCTCCATCATCCGCAGCTCTCCTCTGTGGTCCTTGCCCTCTCCCTCCCTGCCTATCTGCCCCTCCTGCTGCTATTATTAAAAAATAAAACACTACAAATTGTCACTGCCAGCCCTTCTATTGTAACGAGGCATAACACACAGGATTAATGTTTTTCTAAAACAAAGCTCGTAAATACTGTTTTACAGCCATCTTCAGGCCGGTTAGGTGACTCCTGGCCGGTCTCCTACTCCGATCCAGGGCTACTGTGGGAGGGGCTGAGCGGCCACATGAACGTCCGATGGAGATTTCGGCCCCTTACAGAGTAGCCCTGGATCGGAGTAGGAGACCAGCCGGGAGTAACGTGACCGGACTGAAGATAGCTGTAAAATGGTATTTACAAGATTTGTTTTAGAAAAAAATGTACCCTGTGTGTTATCCCTCGTTATAATAGAGGGACTGGCAGGGAAATACATTTTTGTGGTAACAACCACTTTATTAAAACAAACAGTATATCAAAAGTACTCCTTTATCTTACTGTAGTTTTCCTTTTCCATTTTCTTTTTTATCTATCTTTATTATACCCATTACTTCCGCTTTGGCTTTAGCATCAAAATATTTTTTAAGTGCATATTTAGACATTAAACTATTTAAGAAATACAGAATGTTACCTTAGATCCCATTGTATATACATACATCCGGCCCCCAAGAAGCCTTTTAATAAGGGGTTGTACATATATTTTTTCTGACATTTTGAATCATTTTTTTTTAATACTATAATTTTTATATGCAGTTAGTCTTAAAAATAGACAGTCTGTCATCTGCAGGCTACAGTGCAAGCTAAAACCATCTTTTTTTATGATTGAAACTTTCATCTTTTATGGCATCACTATGTCATAGCTGACGAGATGAGATCATCAGCTTGCTGCTTCTTTTTTCACTGTTCAGTCATAGCCTGAGAGAGGGACCTGTAAGTATTACTGCCCTGTGTGGCCAAGCTGTGTAAACCTCAAAACTAGACAGGTAGAAATGCTAAATTTTTGACAGGTAAAACAGCTTCCATAAATTTTTTTCATCAGTTTATTGAGCTGTTTGCCTGGAACTAAAAGAGAAGTATGGGAATCCGTTTTTTTTTTTTTTTTAAATCATACTTACCTAGGTGGATGCAGCATCGGTCCGATGCTGCATCTGTCTCCCGCTGGCTCTAACACTGAGAACCGAGCAATCTAACATCGGTTTTCACAGCTCCCTTTCTGCACTCACTGGAGCGTTGGGCTCTGGAGAGGGAGGGAACAGCCGGCTCAGGCTCTCAGTGGCTCGCTTAGAGGCTGAACTGGGTAGTGGTCCAGTAATGTGGGCAAATCCTGACCTTATTGACGCGATCTTGTCCGAACCTGGACTGGCTCTGTGACATCAGCAGACTGCGGACTTCAGCCTGCTGTCTGCTAAAAAACAGGCCACAGGAGTGCAAAATAGTTCACTCCTGTCATCCACAGAAAAGTATAGCCAAACAAGCTTTGGCTGTAATTCTCCTTTAAGCTTTAACAATGAACTAGCACAAATTTTTGTATGAATTTTTTTCAAACATTATATTGAATTATTATATTAGAATTATCATTTTACTCTGAGACATGCAAAAATCTGGAATATTGCGGCACTCCTTGGTAACTTTATTGAAGTATTAAAATCACATCACAGATATGACAGGAACATAAAAGGTAACGCGTTTCATGCTAAAGTCAGTGCTTACTCAAACCTCCTCGTCTGTAAGATTCAGTAAGATGCAAACCTATGAGGTTTGAGTAAGCGATGACTTTAGCGCGGAACGCGTTACCTTTTATGTACCTGTCATACCTGTGATGTGATTTTAATACTTCAATAAAGTTACCAAGGAGTGCAGCAATATTCCGGATTTTTGCATGTCTCTGAATCTCATAGACGAGCTGTGCAGCACCCTGGGTTCCTCTTCACAGCGTGTGAGAGTCGGTCACTCACCTAGTGCGGCATTTCTTTGACTTTATCATTTTACTCTGAAATAACCTAATTATAATAATAATACTAGTAATGCTTAAAAATCCTCTTTGTCCAAATTGTAAAGATAGTTAAAGTTTCTACATTGACATTACACACAATTAATTTGCCATGCCTAAGGTGTTACATCCTCAATTACTGTAGAACAGCAAACATGGATAGTTAGTTTTCCCACAAGACTTTGACATAAGCTGATAATGACTTGTGGCTTCTTCTTCTCTGTGCTCAGGCAGGGAGTACCTCCAAACAGGTAGGAAAAGTATGCGGATATCCCAGACAAACGAGCTGTGGATTAACACATCCTTCTAATTTCTCACGGATAAGTGTTAGAAATAATTACCCTCATTTCTGCTCGCTGTCACCGGCACTATAGACGATATACTGTACATTTTAATGTTTTACTCCTTAAAATTTTCTACATTTTAGCCCATCTATTTCTTACTTTCCAGATTGGAATAAAAGGTCCTTTATTAAATATTCTAACTCCAGCACTCAGTAGTAAACCTGTGTGTTCTGTTTATCAGAAAATTTTGCTGAGGGGCTTGTATAAACTTGTGAAACCCCTGAGCAATTTATTATTATGACTGCTTCATTATAGGTCCCTCTGGTCTCTGGAGTCCCTCAGTAGCAATGATTAGACTTCTGTACAGTGCCTCAAGCCTTCAGTGTAATAGTTTCCACTGTAAGGTAGGATGAAACGTGGCCATTTACTTCAGAATAAACCTTAGCAGAGTTGTAAGGCTCTTTATGCTGTTTATGTCTGAAAATAATCTTTAAGTTTATTTTTGTAATATGTTAACAATTTTATATTTTATAAATTTTATATAATGTTGAGCCTAAAACACACTTTAAAATCTCTAAAGTTGCTGTCATGGCTGGATAAAGGGTGGCTGATGCCTTAAGCACAGCCCAACAATGGTGCCCACCCTTCCCCTTCATAGTTCTGTACTTACCAAGATCCAACTGCCATGAGCTCCATTGTTTATATAGATTCCACGCTCCAAGTCTTCTCTCTCCTGGTTAAGCAGGCGTAATACAGGCCCATAGAAATCTTGAGAGCTGGTCTAGCTTCGCCCTTTTGGCTGTCCAGATATTTTCCCCCTTCCAGAAAAATGAGTACAGGGGTACATTAACACTCCTTAGCCACAAAGAGGTAAACGTAAAAAACACACACACACACACACACACTGGGAAAAAGGTCTTTAAATGAAAAAAAAAACATGGACACATCATAAACCTGCATAAAGTTTGTTAATGCCCCTCAAAGTAAGTCCCCATCAGTCATGGCGTCCAATGAGGTAAATCCACTATCAGTCGTGATGACCTATCACACACCGATCTGTACTGCTGTACTCCCATCACAAAATAACACACACAATCAGATTATCGGATGAATTTCTGTCTGTTTTTGTTGCATGTTAGTCTCATATCGAAAGTGAAGAGGTTACTCTCTTACGAAAATTCTCATACGACAGAATTCAACTTCAGAAGTGATGTAATGTGTTGAATTGTTTTGTATGTACTCTTTCGTTTCCGAGCATGCATAGTCTTGCTCTTACAATTTTTTTGGGATGAAAACTGTACTAATTAAATGAAAATCGAATGTTGTATTCACGTACAATAAAACATTTTGTAGACTGCACAATCAGTTTTTGTTGCCTAAAAATTAGGAAATCGGCTGTCGAAAGCACCATACTAATGATCCGAAAATTGGCAGATTGTTTGTCGGACGACTTTGATTTTCTTATCGTGTGTACAGGCCTTAAGTCAATTGATGAAAACTATGACGTTAATCAATTCCAATTTACGTCAACTAACTAAAATAGAATGAAAATGTGAGGGAGGGACGTTTACCCACCTGAACTTCCACTTTCCTTGTTAAAGCCCCAGCCCCCTGACAAGCTGTACTGGCTGAGAGACACAGGCTCCCTCTGTCTACCTGCTGCCTGGGAGTTCTGGAACAATGGCCTGCAAGCAACGTGGTGAGTGTTTCCTCTCCCACCATGGTAGGTAGCAGTGCTTAGCAATGTGTACAATAACAGCATCCCCAGACCAGTTCTATGCCCTGTGCACTCCCTCACTCCCATTTACTTCCCCATCCATATTACATGTTATTAGATTTTTACTCTAGGAGTATATAATGAGCTTAGAAATTCTAGAGACATTCTTAAATAATGCATTACAATTTAACTAAACTCATTCGATTTTAGTCGACTAAAATGTACTGAAGATTTTAGCTAACCTAAAACTAAAACAATTTAGATAACTAAAATACGACTACAACTAAAACAGCATTTGATTCAAAAGACCAAGACTAAAACTAAATCAAAATTTGACGTCAAAGTTAATACTGGTTTGTGTGGGCTGTCTCTCAAAATCATAACAGCCGGATTTACATACATTCACAGATACATTAGACTGTGAGTTTTTTTGAGGCAAAGACAGATGTGAATGGATCTGGCCATTCTGTAATGTGCTCTGCAATATGCTGATGCTACATAAATTCTAGACATAAATACAATGTCAGTAATATAGGACCAGGGGCCATAGAGAGGATGCAGATACCCCTCCTGACCTGGCCTGGTATGGTGGGAATATGCAATATTTAAGCCTTCCACTTGACCTATGGCCTTTGCTAGGAGGGCACCTGGACTTGTTCTTAGACGTCCATCCATCAAGATATAAAGATAGACCTGGTCTGTCAACAGATTCACTTTTTCGTATAATACCCAATGCCAGGGGATCTATGCAGAAAGCCTGCCTAGTACACATGATCAGATAATCGGACGACTTATCGTTCCTTTTTGGCTCAGCATAGAAATCGTGTAAGCTTAAGAGACTGCTTCAGCTGTACATTAACAGATTAAGTTTATCCTCCAAGGCTGTCCACTTCATTCTTTGGTAATCATTTGGGATGTTTTGTATCATATAAACTTTTATGCACTATTCCTGGGTCTGTCTGTTGAATTGATTTGTACCCTAGAACAAATATGTAGATTGGGATCTGCATCAACTAGATTTTCTGGTCTGAAAGTATCAAATCAAGAGACGACTGGCATTTTCAAAAGCAGGTTAGCAATGGAAGTCTCTTTTGTTTCTCTCTAACCTTGAATAAGAGGATTAGGAAAGTTAGAGGAAAAATCAGATGTTCTTATCCAAATGTTTTTTCAGAACCGGTGACTGAAAGTATTAGTACTACAGGATCATCAAGATGGCTAAGCAGACAAAATAGTGATATAACCCCCATTACAGGAATGTCCCACTCTACCCTATCCCAGCTGTTTGCCTGCCACTTAGCTCATGCAAGCTTCAGGCTGGGTTCACACTTCTGCAAATTGGATGTGGGTTTCCCCGCATCCAAATCGCATGACAGGAGACGGTTCACAAAGCTCTGGGGTTGCCACCGTTCGCACTTGAAAAGGGTCCTGTGCATCTTTGGCTCCATTTCAGGTCTGAATTCAGGCAAAAATTTGGACCTGATGTATGCCTGAAAGGAAGAACAGGGACCCCTGCTGCAGGCCTCAGCTACTATGAATCCGGCCTTAAGAATCCCTAATAACAAACTTTCATGCTGCACACAAGGCTACAATGTAAAACTTTACTGACGGAGAGTCAAGGCACTGTTTTCCAAGCCTCTTACCTCTAACGCATTTCACTGTGTGTGCACTCAAATCTGATATGGTGTTAAAGACACAAGAATGGAAGTTTTCATGTTCTTCTCATTACAGTTTCCTTTCGATGAAAACAATTTTTATTAACGTGCTTCATTGTAATTAAAATAACTTTTCTAGTTAAAGCTTGTAATTATATTTGCACATGTGGAAGACATATTAATCCTCTTACCTCCAACTAAACAAAATAGACTGCAGTAATGATTGGTAGCTAAAGATCATGTGATCTTGGCTGCCTAGGCCCGGGAGTTGGGGAGCAACAGTATGGTATTTATATATTAAACTAAAGATACTTTTGTACTCAAAGTAAACTGTGATTTCGTAATCCTGATGTGTGTCCTACTAAATAATCTGAATTGTGATTTTAAAGCCCCAGTCATACTTGTGAATTTGGTTATTTTTGATTTCCCATGAAAGAAGCAGCAGGTTTCCCTGCAATGGGAATCCCCATTGAAAACAATAGGAGCCTGACAGCTCCCACAGCTATTAGCAGCCATTAATATGTAATTGTTCATGCCACAATTACCTGCAGATGATCAGACAATCATTCCCAAGTAACCGTTATATTAACGATTACATGCGAACAGCCCCGAATAGCTGTGGGTGCTGTCAAGCTTCTATTGCTTCTAATGGGGCTTCCAACCTGCAGCTAATTCTCCCCCAGGTAATCACAAACAACCCTATTTATAAGTGTGAATAAAAAAGTGTGTAGGATATTCATAGAAAATCACATATTTAATAAAATGATTTTGCATTTTTGTTTGTAAGATAGCACTGATAAGAAGCTCTCTGTGGTATGTAGCAGAATTTTTAAAGTAAATCATTCTCCGCTGTGTATAAAATTAGAAACCTGCTCTGGGTGCCCTAAACTTGCTTTCCTATTACAAAGCTCATCTATCCATTTTTCACACACACAGCTGCCGCATTCTTGAAATATTTTTATCATAGCATGCAGTTTTCCTGTTTCTTAACATTTATTTCAGTTATTCATTCATGCAGTAGTATGCAAAAAATGTAGCTAAAGTCACAATATTTCAGTACTGTGTAGACTGCAAGCAATAATCAATTCTTACATATAAAAAAATGTCATTGAACTTCATGCAGATTTTATATAATATATTTAAAAAAAAACTTTATATAAAAGTCTGGATTTTCCCAAGAAACATTCCTCTCATTCTGCATCAAAATAGTTACAGTATTATACCAACATATGTAATACAATCCCATTATTAGCCCAACAACTGATTTCTCATATGCTTCAACAATGAAATTGATTATGTAATGCTAAAAAAAAAACATACTGCACAAGATCACACAGTCTGCGGTCCAGTAAAGTGAACCAATCACCATGAAGGGTGTTAAAAACTGCAAAACACAAGGCACTACAAGTTACCGGCACATACACTATATTACCAAAAGTATTAAGACGTCTGCCTTACATGTACATGAACTTTATTGGCATCCCAGTCTTAGTCCATAGGGTTCAATATTGAGTTGGCCCACCCTTTGCAGCTATAACAGCTTCAACTCTTCTGGGAGGGCTGTCCACAAGGTTTAGAAGTGTGTCTATGGGAATGTTTGACCATTCTTCCAGAAGTGCATTTGTGTACTAAGACCAAATTAAACTCCAACTTTGTTTTCTTCCTTTGTATAATAACCCAATGTAAATCACTGCCCAGCTCCGGGATCACCCATTCTCCTGCTGCTGCCATTGCACTTCCAGGCTGAATGATGCCAGAATCATCCAGTCTTTCCAAGGTGTCTAGTCATCAAAGACACACCTTCTGTCATCCTCCACACTACAGGTAGTGGGTCAATATACTGCCCAGGGTAACTGTATCAAATTCTGTCACTGGCTGGCTTTCAATTTTCCACCTGGTTCCTTTATTTTGAAATGGACTTTTGTCGAGCTGGGTGATTCTGACTCAAATGTCATGACTCAATTTTTCACCAATTCCAAAATTCCAGCCATACAATATGTGGTGAGATTTACACTTGTTGCCCCCCTCCAGCAATGTCGTGTAATTGGGGGCAGCACTGCACAATGACCAAGCATTGTCTTTGTATACCCACTGCTGACTACTAACACCTGGGAGGAAGAGGTAGCAATCATCCCTTAATCACTATTTTAAAAGAGATTTTTGTATATATTTTTTATTATATAAAGGAGCAGGGAGATGTAGGAGGCAAGTTGGTGTAAGGGACCATATTCAGGTTTCAACCCTGGAGTTGGGCTTTTAATGGGAATCTGCTAAGCCTACTATACTTTCTTGGGTTGTCAGTGGGAAATGGAGGAAGTGGAGGAAACATATATAAACAAGTGCAGAACATGCAAACTATATTGATTTTTCACATGTGACAATGTCAGGCGTGATGAGCTACTACATTGCAGATACACTGTATGTAGTCACTCAACCACAGCCTCCAGAAAATAGACCCCTTGCTAGATTAAACATTTATGAATTCATGGCAGTGAGTATTGATGAATCGGTTGCTGTTAATAGAAATACATTCTAGCTAATAGAAGAAAATCTAGCAATAACACCAAAAGGGGAGAGGAAATAGGGACAGGAAAAATAATCAAGTTAGTCCAGCAATTAAAGCCTTACTGGGTGAATCATAATCTTCAACTTAAGACATTGGGCTGTTTATCAATTGTACCTTATAATGGATGAAATGTAACACTTGTTTATCTTTTAACAAGATGAAAGGAGGACACCTATTCCATGGTGGTTATATGGTCGATTTTAGTAAATGAAACAGTTTTGTTGAGAAAAGAACAAATCCCTCAAGGTAAACAATGTGTAGTGTAAAGCTGGATACACACTATCCAACTTTTGTGGTTAGATTTCCTTCAGATTTACCTTTTCTATATAGTGCAAGGGCCTGCCTGACTGCATACAAATGTAAAGTGTTTAGGTTTGACCTCATATTATATGGTTTTGTTAAGTCTAAAGGAAAAAGTCTTCAGAAAATCTTATAGTGTGTATGGCCCATAAGGAGTTTAGCAAACTTTATCACACACCCAATTCAATTCTGTAGGTACTGACATAGGCCTTTCATTATGCTTGTTCAATTCAGTCTTCCTTCTGTATAATTAATGATCAGAGCTGAAAGTAATGCACTCCAGGCATACTATAGCAGTAATAAACTCTGCCATTTTTAAATTTTTAAATGGGCCCCCTTCAGCTTTATACCATAATGTGTTACTATGCAGCGCATACTAGCACATTATTACAGACATACCTTTTAAATGGAGCCCTCTAGTAGTGCACTGCCACCGCTGCCAGTGCTTCCATCTTCACCTGGTCTTCCTTGTGGGTTTGTGATCACCAACCAGGCACCTCTGCAATGACATTCAATTTTCTACACCTGTCTGCAGATAACCTAAATCTGCCTCCCATTCCTTAATTGGTGGACTCAGTCCAATGGTAGATGATCCAATAAATCTTTCTGATTTGTGTTGGGTTTTTCTACGTTCCTAGAATAATGTTCTCTGCAAATATGCATGTGCCCTGGTATTAGAAATGACCCCCTTAGGACTGGAAAGCGCAAGGTATCAACACTAATGTCATTGAGATACCATATGATACATAACTCAGCCGCTAATGAGTTTGTCCATAAAACTGCAAACAAAATTCTAAAAGAATGATCAGACTTTTCAAACTTGATTTTCTTATGACTTATGGTTTATGTGAAGATCAATGGTTGGCAGACATTGTATTGATTCATATTATGAGCTTGCTGTTCTTGTCTTAGGCTTACCTAAGCAAAGCCAGCAATGTTCTGTTCTCAGACCTGTTTTGGACTCTGGGCACAGAATTTTAGGAACTCAGCATTTAAAGATCTTTTCACTCAAAGTAATATTTTAATTTTATCTGGAGTCTAGTACGTTTTGACACATGCTGACTTTTTATGTCTAGGGAACATCAGCAGCAAGATTTTATTCACTACTATTCACTGTTATATTACTGCCTTTCTTAAAGTCCCACTTCTCGTGCTAGATTAGGGTTATTCAAACACCTTTATTTGTGTCTTCCACAATATATTAGCCACTTAAGCCCCGGAAGATTTGGTTGCTCAAAGACCAGGGCCTATTTTGCGATTCGGCACTGTGTGAATTTAACGGACAATTGCGTGGTCGTGCGACGCTGTACCCAAAGGAAATCGATGTCCTTTTTTCCCCACAAACAGAGCTTTCTTTTGGTGGTATTTGATCACCTGTGCAATTTTTACTTTTTGCGCTATAAACAAAAAACAGCAACAATTTTGAAAAAATAACAATATTTTTCACATTTTTTTATATGAAATTCCCCCCCAAAAAAATGTAAAAATCACAATTTTTTAACATATTAGGCCAATTTTTTTTCTGCTACATATTTTCGGTAAAAAAAATTGCAATAAGCGTATTTTGATTGGTTTGCGCAAAAGTTATTGCGTTTACTAACTATGGGAAAGATTTATGTCATTTTTATTGTTTTTTTTTTAACTAGTAATGGCGGTGATCTGCGATTTTTTTTTTTTGCGGGACTGCGACATTGCAGCGGACAGATCGGACCCTTGACTGACATTTTTGACACTTTTGGGAGTACCAGTGACATTACTACAATAATCAGTGCTATACATATGCACTGTTACTGTAAAAATGACACTGGCAGGGAAGGGGTTAGCTTTATTAGTGATCAGTGGGTTGAATGTATCCCTAGGGGCGTGATTCTAACTGTGGGGGGGTGTGGCTTGTGATGTAACCACAGAGAAATACGATCCTACATAGCAGGATCGTGCAGTCTCTGCAGTTACACCAGGGAGAATGACAGGCGGCTTTGTTTACATCAGCCTTTCTCCCTCTCCAGCGGGAGATTGCGGGTGGCCGGCGGACATTGGAGCCGCCGGTCACTCGCACGGGGATGTCAGGAGCGGGGGCGGTAGCGCGCCTCCAGTGGCGCGCGCTCGCCCCCTAGAAGCTCCTGGGCGAGCGACGTAGCCCTACGTCGGTTTGCCCAGGAGAGCCAGACTGCCGCAGTGCGGTGGCCGGCAAGTGGTTAATAATATCATTTTTGCAGCAGGTCCTAAATATCTTTGAAGGATATGAGAAAAAAGAAAACTATGATTTGATTTAACTCTCTAGAATCTACCAAAAAATTATATGTGGGTTTAGGGTCACTAACTCTTTAAATATTTCTTCCTGTGATTTCCTTACAGCTAAGGTCAGGAATTACAAGGAAAAACAATGTACGGGCATGTGCACATTGAACTTCATATCCCCTCTCTCATCTGCCTATCCTTCCTTGCTGGGGGCAGCATTGATTCGAGCTGTCAGATGGAGCAGCTTTCCGCATAGCAGAAAAATCACAAATCAGTGGGCACCTAGGGGGGCTCAGCACTTACTATTTAAAAAATCATAGCACATTACATACAAAGTGTCAAACAGAAAAATGAAACAACATACTGGGACAATTCAACCTGTCTCAGTGAGATTAGTGCTATACTATTCTCATACTTTGCCCACAATGCAAAGTGCAGCAACTTAAATCATCCAATTAGAATAGAATATATTTCACTAAAGCACGACCAGAGGAAGATGGATTCTGATTGGTTGGGTACTGCTTTACCTATTGTATTGTATTATTAACTAGGCATGTATAAATCATATATGTAGCACTGCCCCCTTGAGGGCTGCTGAATTTCTCACCTTCAGGTTCCACTGAGTTACTGATAGCAACTGCATGCAGAATCTTAACACTTTACTTTTCTGGCTCAGTCAATGAACAGTTTAGGGGTTGTTGTTTTTGTTGTTTTATTTTAGATGGGGATGGGAGAAGGGATGAGTGGAATACTCCAACACTTGAATTATTCACAATGCTGAGGACTTTTATCTGAGAATGTGGCAAGGCCGCAGCTTCATCCTGCCACGAGATGAATCTGAGGGAATGTTCTTTAGCACTTATCTTCAGGGCACACGCCTAGTACCCCCTTTTCTATCCACCAGCTGACACCCGTCTTCTGACTACTCTACTCTGGAGTGGCCCCCTTCCTGGTCAGGCCCATAGACACGATCCCCTGTACTCATGATACTGCTTTTCAGGTTCTCCAGTGTCTTAACTCCTCCTAGTCAGCAATCCTGAACCTCTGGGAGCAGCTCCACACATCTGCCTGTGACCATACACCAACCACTGCAGAAGAGGAGTCAGCCGCTACCCTCCTTCCGGGACTCTGCTCACCAGCCAAAGACCCCGAGCACATGTGCTCCTGGTTTTTATACCACACCCCACAATGCACAGTAGTCTGTGCCAATCACTGGGGCTGTATCAAAGCCTGTGTGCCTATTGGTCATGTTTCTTCCACTGTCCAATGTGAGCAGACCTAACTCTCAGATCCTGCTCTCTGTTAAGCAGAGTGCAATATAGAATTTACCTGCTGCTCCTCTGATAGGCAAACAGAGCCAAAAACTATACTTGCTCTCTAGCACCTACCTAGGAGGGTGCTACATATATTTAAAAAAAAAAAAAAAACAAAAAAAAAAACGTTTTCTGTTTGTGTTTGGGTAAGGGCCAGTTCACAATGGTCGGACATGTGCTCCAACTTCAAGAGCACAAGTTGCATGACATGTAATAATCAATGACTCCCCAATGGGAGCCACCCTAACTGGCCCAACTTCAAAAAAGGTTGCTGCACTGCTTTGGCCTGACTTGCGTGATTTCAGCCCATTGAATTAAATAGAAGTCACATCCAAGTCAGATCATCAGCTTAACTGATTCAACTTGTGGCTTGCGACTTGTGCTCTAAAAGCAAGTGTATGCAATTTTAGCAATATAAAATCCCCTAAAAAATGGTGTGGGGTCTCTCCCAAATCCATACCAGACTCTTATCCAAGCATGCAGCCCAGCAGGTCAGGAAAGGGGGAACACACGAGCGCCCCCCACCCCCTGAACAATGCCAGGGAGGCACTTTAAACTAACACTTAAAGTAGAACTACAGGCAAAACTTTTTTCTTCATTTTGGAAAGAGTAAGGGAGTGTCAGTTTATTTTTTGCCATGTGTGTCCCATTTGCCCCCGCCAGCTTACCTTCTTCAACAATGCATTTAACCAAAACAGGAAGTGAGAGGAAATCCCTGCAAATTAAGGGAATCCTCAGGGATCCCCCAGCTCACCGGAACTAGTATCCCCATAGAAGGATTTCCCCTCTAATACTTGTCTGGGGATAACCCAAAATTTTGGATTTTCTTTTACTTTGACTTTCAATGATATTGGTAAACAAGACAAATAGAGTGTGTGAATCTTCCTAATGGGGGGAACAGACAGCAATAAAAACTGACAGGTGTTCTAATCCCTCTCCACTCTATCCAAAATTAATAAAAAGTTTTGCTTTTAGTTGTACTTTAAAAATGAACTTCAGGTAAACATCAAAATACACCACTGAAATACAGTAAACAAAGGGAGATGATTTACCTAATGGAAATATTGTCCTGTGATTCAAAATTCACTGGAAGGAAGAGAGGAAATATTCGCACATTCGCACATCTACGGAGTCCTATGGTGGTATAAGAGGGACAACCTCAGCTTGGGCTCCCGCCAGGCCATGCCAGCAATGTGTTTTGCTCCGCTCCTCGGAGCTTATTAATTCGGGATCGGGGGGGGGGGGCCCAGGCTGAGATTGTCTCTCTCATACCACCATAGGACTCCGTAGATGTGCAGCACCAGGCAGGGGCGTAACTACAGGGGTTGAAGGGGTTGCAATTGCAACCGGGCCCCATGCTCCAGGGGGCCTGGGCGGCTCCCCTGTACACCTGGATAGGAGAGGCGGAGGGGGCAGCATGTAGAGAAATCACTGTCCTCCTTTTTCCTCCTGTAGCTGCAGGAGGAAAATGGAGGAGATTGGTTCCTCTGTATGCTGCCCCTGCCACTCCTCCTATCCAGTTCACTTGTGCTCTGCTGTCTCTGGGCCCCTGTGTGCTCCCTCCCCTCTCCTGTTGGCTGCTGCAGGGGATGTGTCACAATAGAGAACCAGAAAGGGGGACAGTAAATATGTAATTTACCAGCTCCTTCCTTTTTTGAATGGACAGAGTCATAGTCAGTGACATTGTAAAAAAATAAAATGAAATGATAAAAAATAATACAATTAAAATACCAAAAAATAAAAACTACTGACACCAGTGGTTGAACTTCCAGGATCACAAAGGTCACTCTTGAGACTGGGCCCTGGCATTCCACCACCATGGGGAGGCCTTAAGATGGCAGAAAGGGGGCCCACTGCAGAACTTGTGAAAGGGTCCTGCTGTGGGACCGTAGTAAAGGGCCCCACAATGAGAGTAAAGGGCCCCAGGATCAGTGGGAAGAACCCCAGGCTTGAAGGGAAGGGCCCCGGCCAGGGGTCCAGGGGGCCCTTCATGTTTTCTTGCACCGGGGCCCTGAAGGTTCTAATGCCTCTGGCACCAGGGATCTTTCCTCTCCTCCTTCTAGTGACTACAGAAGATGGGACAAGCTCCATCCCTTGCTGGCACTCCTTCAGTGGATGCAGCATAACCCACACTACTCCCCGAAGTGATAGAGCCTGAGAGGCACACTAAGCAAACCGTGATTTACACAGCCCTGAAAAGCCACAGCACTGCAGTTACTGCAGTACTAAAGACACAAATCAAGGTCCCTTGCAGGCATCTTCTTCCTGGGTTCTTCTGGGTGATGATCTTTGGCCAGCCATGCATGCACAGGAGTGCAGTCATTCCAGCAATATGCCAGTTTGCTGAAATGTAAACTGAGTTGCAACTCAGAGTACATTCCACAGAGGATTGCAAATAGTCAGGAAAGGGTACTTTATTGCAGAAAAGACATTGCATTCAGTATATTATTTTCATCATGTAGCCAGGAACCACTATGATGAATCTTTACACTTCTGCTGTCAATTTTGTACCAGAAGATGCTGCTTTAAACTGACAGCTGCAAAGGTTACTGATCTGTCAATGTAAGCAGTGAGCCTAGTACAAATCAAACCCAGGACTCCAGAATTGTTGTATTTACCAAAATAGCGCTCACAGGCAACTGTCTAGGGCTAGAGGGTTAAAGAGGGCAGCACTAAACCTAAGAATATACAATTTCCTTATTTTTCTTAGTTTATTTCCCTCATCTGTTTACCATTGGACATTTGAGCAAGGGCTTTGCAAGGAAACAGAATGCCTTTTATAGTCCATAAAACACTAATCCATCTCTCTTTTCCATTGCTTGGGTGTCGGTACAAATCACAAGTCACACCCAAATTTCCACGTCTATGAGTTTCTATGAGCTGGGACTGTGTTCAGCAATGCAGTCCCAACTCATACACAAGGCAAGTTACCTTATTTCATATTGTTTCTGTCCATACCACATTCAGTTGTTGCATTAATGTGCACCGAAAAAAAAGGTAGGGCAGGATGCATTTTAATGCGACGCACTCTGTCACATTACAACAAAATATTTTTTTCTGACATTCAATAGTTTTAAAAAGAAAAAAAAAGATGAACAACTTGATGCACTGTTACAACACATCAAACCTCCTTACACAATGCACACCAGCTGGTGTGGATCACACAGAGCATAACATGTGCCCACTGCCCCCATAGGGCCCCACATGTGAATGGGCCTTAATCTGCATATAAAGTAGACTTCATGCTGGCTCCAATAGTGCATTCTAGAAAAAAATCTAAATACAGCCCTTACTTTATCACTACAGAGATGAAATGCTAACTACGTTATACCCAAGACTCTGGGTATACCTGGGTTTACCTGGGAAAATATGTGTACCCTCCACACAGAATTGATTTTTCCAAGATGTTCTTAACTGATGAGTTTTAGGGGTCACCAACTGCATATTTCTACTCCAGCCCCTGATGAAGAGAGTTTCTTTCTCGAAACATGTTGCATAGTTCCCACACAACACAAGTATCTGGTGCTTATGAAAGAGTTGTTTATTTCTTGATGGGATTAGTAGGGTAGACATAAATGTATACTGATATACATGTATAAATGTATACTTAGTTATTGAAAAAAATGTTCATAATATGTCAACTATTAAAATGTTATGCATTGACAAATCAGTAGCAAAGGACTGCCTAGCTAACCCCTGCAAATATGTGAAAATCATATCAGGATGTATACATCATAAATAAAATATATGTAGTGCACTACCTTGGGAGCCACTGGTTTACTTGCTGTTGTTTTTCCAACACTCATTCAACAGCAGCCAGGCACATGGCAACACACTTCTCACTTCAGCTTGAAAAAGCAATCCAGGGACGTCTTTGGTGGAATTTATTGCTGAGTGAACTGTAACAGGGAATGGTAGCGGGATGTAGGATGCTCCAAAACGCTTAATACAGCTAGAGGAGGACACTTTGCGATCAGCAGCAGTAGTACAGTGCTTTGCGAAAGTATTCGGCCCCCTTGAACTTTGCGACCTTATGCCACATTTCAGGCTTCAAACATAAAGATATAAAACTGTAATTTTTTGTGAAGAATTAACAACAAGTGGGACACAATCGTGAAGTGGAACGAAATTTATTGGATATTTCAAACTTTGTTAACAAATAAAAAACTGAAAAATTGGGTGTGCCAAATTATTCAGCCCCTTTACTTTCAGTGCAGCAAACTCTCTCCAGAAGTTCAGTGAGGATCTCTGAATGATCCAATGTTGACCTAAATGACTAATGATGATAAATAGAATCCACCTGTGTGTAATCAAGTCTCCGTATAAATGCACCTGCACTGTGATAGTCTCAGAGGTCAGTTTAAAGCGCAGAGAGCATCATGAAGAACAAGGAACACACCAGGCAGGTCCGAGATACTGTTGTGGAGAAGTTTAAAGCCGAATTTGGATACAAAAAGATTTCCCAAGCTTTAAACATCCCAAGGAGCACTGTGCAAGCGATAATATTGAAATGGAAGGAGTATTAGACCACTGCAAATCTACGAAGACCTGGCCGTCCCTCCAAACTTTCAGCTCATACAAGGAGAAGACTGATCAGAGATGCAGCCAAGAGGCCCATGATCACTCTGGATGAACTGCAGAGATCTACAGCTGAGGTGGGAGACTCTGTCCATAGGACAACAATCAGTCGAATACTGCACAAATCTGGCCTTTATGGAAGAGTGGCAAGAAGAAAGCCATTTCTTAAAGATATCCATAAAAAGTGTCGTTTAAAGTTTGCCACAAGCCACCTGGGAGACACACCAAACATGTGGAAGAAGGTGCTCTGGTCAGATGAAACCAAAATCAAACTTTTTTGCAACAATGCAAAACGTTATGTTTGGCATAAAAGCAAAACAGCTCATCACCCTGAACACACCATCCCCACTGTCAAACATGGTGGTGGCAGCATCATGGTTTGGGCCTGCTTTTCTTCAGCAGGGACATGGAAGATGGTTAAAATTGATGGGAAGATGGATGGAGCCAAATACAGGACCATTCTGGAAGAAAACCTGATGGAGTCTGCAAAACACCTGAGACTGGGACGGAGATTTGTCTTCCAACAAGACAATGAAAACATAAAGCAAAATCTACAATGGAATGGTTCACAAATAAACATATCCAGGTGTTAGAATGGCCAAGTCAAATTCCAGACCTGAATCCAATCGAGAATCTGTGGAAAGAACTGAAAACTGCTGTTCACAAACGCTCTCCATCCAACCTCACTGAGCTCGAGCTGTTTTGCAAGGAGGAATGGGCAAAAATTTCAGTCTCTCGATGTGCAAAACTGATAGAGACATACCCCAAGCGACTTACAGCTGTAATCGCAGCAAAAGCTGGTGCTACAAAGTATTAACTTAAGGGGGCTGAATAATTTTGCACGCCAAATTTTTCAGCAACTTTGCAGAAAAAGGTTGCAAAGTTCAAGGGGGCCGAATACTTTCGCAAGGCACTCTACAAGGACACAATTACTTGTGTAATATATGGGTGCACAGCTGGAGACCATGAAAAAGTAGGTAGCAAAAGTAATTAAAGGCTTAGAGAGTCTATGGGTGCACAGCTTGGCCCATGCAGAAGGATGTAGCATAGAGGCTCTATTTACATTATCCTGGCTCTCAGTCAGTTCTTAGATGCAGCCCCAGAAAAGATCCAGCATTCAGTTCGGGGGGGGGGGGGGGCTTTAGGTTCAAGGAACCCATCCACCTTCTGGGCACGCCTCCCCAGGGATTGAGTAGGCCCTACTAAATATTCAGGTTGGGTATTTAAATCCTCCTACCCTAATATCTAGAAACTTCTCCCAGAGTCAGGGGGAGGTAATACTCTGAGAAGAGGTAATCTGCCCTAAACTCCAGCCTATTTATTATGAATTCATCCACCTTTTGGGCACACCTCCCCAGTGATTCGATAGGCCCTACATAATTCAGGTTAGATATTTAAATCCTCCCATATTGATCTCTAGAAACTTCTCCCAGAGTCAGGGGGGAGGTAATCCAATTCCCAGCCTAAGGAGTCTCATACAGACTAAACCAAACAACTCTGGCTCCTGTGATTACAGCAGAAGCCCAAAAACTAAACTAACCTAGCAGCCTGACTAGGAGGCTGCACATATAGTCCATAAACCATCTATATGTCCATTATTAAACACCAAGGATGTAAAAAAAAAAAAAAAAATCTTTCTGGGATGATATTGTCTACAAAAGTCCTATTAAATTGTAGTCTGCCTTATGGTATACAGTACCTACTTGTAGGGATGTTGGCATAATCTATAGCCCTCATTTCATACAATTACCAAGCTTGGTCTATGGTGGCATATCAGTCAAATTTTTGCCATGCCTGTCCCTGTAAATCAGTTGACGTCTTCTGCTGGATTTATACCTAATGAATGTAGCACCTCATGCTTTGTAATACATTAGTTTAATAAAATGAGCTGGTTAATAAGCCTTCAGCATGGAGTAGGCCTATTTCTCTACCTCCTTTACCCATCTGGTTTCCATTTTGCCCAGCAGAGTTCGTTATGATCAAATACAGAACACCGGCCAGGTGCTCCCTGCAGGTTTTTCCCCTTTGTCTGAAGTTACTGTAAAATAAAATTCTTTTTTAGGTAAATATTTTCCCAGCGACTTTAAAGTCACTTTCATTTGCTCGGGGCAGGCTGCGGTTCGAAGGAGAAGCCGTGTAAAATGAAGAGGTGGCAGAGATATGGGAAGGCTTTACAACCCAGCACGGCCGTGTTGTTGGTTTAATTAGCAAGTGGCTACTCTCTGGAGTCTATTCAGACACACATGAGAAAGCCATTAGTGGTTTTGTCTGGGGTTGTTTATGGACAGGTGTCCACACAGAACAGGAACACAGCTACATTGTGGCCGCCTGTAATTGGCACATTGCCCCTGATAAGACTTTGTGACATGAAGACTAAACTGCCCCTTTATTCCCCCTCTCAGAGGTGGTCACTTCAAAGGCTGGCAGCACACACATTACTACTGTCACAGGCCGGGACAATAAAGTCTGTTATTTGGGGTCAGTAAAGATTTATGTGCGCCTGATGAATGTTTGACTATTCCCATGAAATGAGCTAATATTTAAACGAATATTTAGGCCTCAAGTACAAACATCTTGTAGCGTATAAAACTATCCCATAACCAGCGCAACACATTCCAGATTGACATTTAGTCCAGTCTAGTGATAAAAGGGGTGCTGGAACCAGCATGAAGTCATAAAGACTAGGCTTTAGTAAATACTAAGAGAACGCATGCTGAGACACAGCGTGTGTGTATATATGTGTGTAATTGGATGAGGTGTGTGTGTGTGCATGTGTGTGTTTTGTTTTGTGTGTAAATATGGACACATGCGTTTAGTGTAGAGTAGATGTGAATGTGAATGGGTTTTTTTGATCCTTTAAATTTTTCTTTTTAAAATGAATGGCGACACCTTCCTTTTTTTTTTTTTTTTTTTTTTACTTAAGCCCCGGAAGATTTTACCCCCTTCCTGACCAGGGCCTATTTTGCAATTCGGCACTGCGTGAATTTAACGGACAATTGCGCGGTCGTGCGACACTGTACCTAAACGAATTTGACGTCCTTTTTTTCCCACAAACAGAGCTTTCTTTTGGTGGTATTTGATCACCTATTTTTTGATCATGCGCTATAAACAAAAAAAGAGCGTAAATTTTGCAAAAATAACAATATTTTTCACATTTTTTTATTTGAAATTCCTCAAAAAAAATGTAAAAATCAAAATTTTTTAACATTTTAGGCCAATTATTTTTTTTACCATATGTTTGGTAAAAAAAAATCGCAAAAAGCGTATTTTGATTGGTTTGCGCAAAAGTTATTGTGTTTACTAACAAAGGGAAAGATTTTTGTCATTTTTGTTTTTTTTTTAACGCGTAATGGCGGCGATCTGCGATTTTTTTTGCGGGACTGCGACATTGTGGCGGACAGATCGGACCCTTGACTGACATTTTTGACACTTTTGGGGTTACCAGTGACATTACTACAGTAATCAGTGCTATACATATGCACTGTTACTGCAAAAATGACACTGGCAGTGAAGGAGTTAACTGTATTGGAGAGGGAGGGGTTAAGTGTGTCCTAGGGGCGTGTTTCTAACTGTGATTGGCTGTGGCTTGATGTGTAAGAACAGTGATCAACGGTCCTACATAGCAGAACCGTTTGATCACCATTCTTACACAGGGAGAACTGACAGGCGGCTTTGTTTACACTAGCCGCCTGCCTTTCTCCCGCTGTCACGGGCGATCGCGAGTGCCCGGCAGACATCGGGTCCACCGGGCACACGCGTGGGGGGTCTGTGACCGCACGGGAGCGGGAGCGCGCATTCGGCGGCGTGCTCACTCCCAAAACCCTTACAGGCTAGCGACGTAGCCCTACGTTGCTCTGCCTGTGAGGGGCTGACTGCCGACGTAAATAGTCGTGCGGCAGTCGGCAAGTGGTTAAAGGATACATACATTTTCTTACACACACAGGCGCCTTTACAACAAAGAAAATATATTTTTTTTTTTTAAAGACATGACTTATTTGTGGTTAAAAATGTCAAACAGAGGGATCCTTTAACAGAGAGGTATTTGAAGCCTCTAGATTTAATCAGTTATTAAAAAAATGTTTGTATGGCTAAGGCTGGCCATAGACGGTTAAAATCGACCGAGACAGAACAGACAATTGCCTGGCAGGAGGGATACCCCTGTCAGCACTGTGTGTGTGGATGGAGGAATCGTGCAAACTTTTTTCCTGCAAGATAAATTTGCCCCGTGTATGTATGGCCTGTCTAAGTTTAAATACATGATTGGGAGGCAGTAAAAAAATGCAATGGAGCACCCCCCAGCTGAGGGTGTTTACACAAAAAAAAACACAAAAAAAGGGTGCTCTTCCAGCATGTTCCTGGATTCCTTCAGGATCCACCCATCTGCCTCCAGCTGGTAACCTGTGCCACTTGGGGCTCTACACTCTCTGTACCACCTTCAGAGGTGTGCCGCACTGAGCCGCAAGGGGAGCCCTCTCAGCACCTCGGCCTTGGATCAGGTGCCCTGACAATCCCTAGCTGAATTGGGGACATGAACAGAAGGTGGAGATAGAGAACAGTAGGATCAGCAGGATCAACCAGTTTTTTGCAGAATACAGAAAACAAATCTCTTAGTGACTGAGTGAGTATGAACATCATGTAATGCACCATTTATTCATAGTTTTTTTATAATGTGGGTTTAGTGACACTTCATAGATATAAAAATTGCACTTCTTATGAAATGGAAATATATTGCAATAAATGCAGTAAGGTAGAAAAGTGAAATAAGATGATTCATACTTATTGTGTTTGAGTTGAATGGAGTTGGCTCCATCAGAATCTCTGAATTATAACATACATTAACCAGATTTAATTTTGTTACATTTGTTCTTTTGGGTGCACCCAACTCCTGTCGATATTGTCCAGTCAGCTCATTTAATTTCTCTTTGTGGGTTGGACTAGCAAGGATAACTCAGGAGTATATAAGTAATCTCCCGAAATGACGTATTAACACATGACAGCCACTCCTCCTGATGACGTCTCCTATGACGAAACACATTGGGTTGGGCTAGCAGATGTGACGTCACCATGCACGCCGATACAGGAAGCGGTTTTGCGGATTAAGACATCAGCTGATTGAATGGTAAAAAATAGTGTGTTCTAAACTACATCTCTGCCTTTTAATCATGTGAGTGTGCATTTAGATCAGATTTTAATAAACCTATGAACTTGTCTTACTACACTATGAGAGCTTTTTTTTTTTTCATTCCATGTGTTTTAGGTCTGTCTGAATTAGAACATTTGAGTCGGGCCAGTCGCTAGAAGATCACTGGATCCAGACATCTATACCAATTGAGCGCTTTATGAATATTGTGAGAACTAGCATCAAAGGTAGAGTTTTTAAGGACTTGCAGCACTGCTGCTCTGGCCTTACACTTCAGGCCTCTGTCTGTCTCCTACAGAATGTTCATTGACAAACTTGCTGCACTGGCTCCTACGTGGAGCCCCCCTGACTCCTGGGCCAGGCCTCCTGTCTGCCGGGGTGGAGCCCAGAACCATGGTCAGGTCATTATTTAAAGCCCAGCACACACCTGACCAATTAGTATGCTGGCTGTTCTGAATACCTGGACCCAGGATTGGAGATTTCATCCCACCCGGATCACTTCGAAATCTCCAGGCTCCAGGTCCCAAAATGGACTTTAGAGAACGCTGAGGAAACAGAAAAGCCAGTTTCCTCTTCATGTCACAAGCTCCCTGGAGCCCCTGAACCTTCTGGTTGAGAATTCTGGATCACAACCTCTTTCTAGACCCTGGCAGGGCAACACTCTTCCACACCATATTCTCATATGTGGTCACATACCTACTGGTAAGGTACTTCATGTGCACTTGAGGTGGTCACGCTGTGTTTTGGAGTATCCCTTATGTTTTGGTGGAAGTATATCCTTGAAGCATCATTTTTTTGTATCCCTTTCTTATTACATGGACATTGGGAAAGTTATGAACTTTTTTGATTTTTCATGTTTCACTATATGGACACTTATTGTCAGAGAAACGGCCATGCTGCAACTGGCAACTCCGCCAGTACTTCCAATGGCCGCAATGGACTCAGGCCATAGACTCATTGTCAGTGAAATGGCTGTGCTGCAACTGGCAAATTTGCCAGTACTTCCCATGGCTGCAATGGACTCAGGCCATAGACTAATTCACTGGCCTATAAAAGGACTCTGCTCAGCCCATCTGATTGCTGGATTGTCTTCAGCTCTTCCTGTTTCCTGTGTATTGTTACTTCCTGGATTCCAGTTTGACCCGGCTTGTTTCTGACCTGTCTGCTCTCTCTCCTGGCTTTGACCCACGGCTTCGTCTGACCCTTCGATCCTGCTCCAGTGTTTGACCCTCGGCTTGTGTGACCATCCTTGCGCTCTTGTCCTCTGCCTGACTTCCAGTGTACCGATCCCGGCTTGCTCAACGGACTTGCTTCTGCTCAATCCCCTTGTCTTGGCGACCTGTTTGGACTGATACCTGTGTATGACCCTCGGCCTGGCTTTTACCTGCACATTGCTTGATTCCCTGGAGGCCCTGCAAGTTGTTCCAGGATATCCTTGTGAACCTTTACCTGCACTCCACAAGCATCCAGTGCTCCTTGGGACGCGTCACCTCCTGTCCCACTTCCAGGGGTGATTCGCACCGAGCTGCAAGGGAAGCCCTCTCAGCATTTCGGCCTCTACCAAGAAGTGATCTGACAGTACAATCCAGCCATGTCAGAGGCCGACAGAGGTGCTTCCCAGCTCGAGGCTCTTTGTCAGCAAGTCTCCTCTTTAACACAGGCGGTCCAGAGACTGCAGGACGGTTATTTTCAACTAGAGGGTCGAGTGTTGAACCTAGCTGGCGCACCCTCTCCTTCCGACCCCAATCAACCGCCCGCTAGCTCCGGGGGCATCTCCACTCAGCAAGGACCAGCCGGCCCTGCGCAGGCAGCCATGGTTTTCCCACCTGAACCCAGGGTACCTACACCCGAACGCTTCCGTGGGGAACGGAGAAGGTTCAGATCCTTTAAGAATGCATGTCTCTTGTATTTAGCCCTTCAGCCCAGAACCTTCTCTTCAGAGACTGTCAAAGTAGGATTCATAATTTCTCTGTTGTCAGAAGAACCCCAGACCTGGGCCCATAACCTCCTTGAGCAAAAGAGCCCCTCATTGAACTCTGTAGACTCCTTCTTCCAGGCCATGGCCCAGTTATATGAGGACCCCCAACGGACTGTTACGGCTGAATCAGCCCTACATGCCTTACAACAAAATAAACGTCCTGTAGAGGACTATACCATTGACTTCCGCAGATGGGCCGCGGATACAGACTGGAATGAGCCAGCACTCAAGTACCAGTACCGTCACGGATTGTCTGAAGCCCTTAAGGACGAGTTAGCTCGGGTAGAAACCCCTACGTCTTTGGAAGGTCTAATCTCACTGGCAATCCAACTGGACAGGCGCCTGCGGGAGAGACGCTCAGAGCGCCTTCAAGGGGCCCGACCTACCTGGGTTCTCCCGAAAGTCCCACTTGCTGCTTCACCCCATCCTGGGCCTTCTGTCTCCGGGGGATCAGAAGGAGAACCCATGCAGATTGGTCTAATCCGTTCTGCCTTGACCCCCGAGGAAAGACAACGTCGCCGTCAAGCTAACCTCTGCCTTTATTGTGGGGAATCTGGCCACTTCCTACGCAATTGTCCTGTGAGACCCAGTAAGTCCTATTCACGGCCTCTGCTGAACTGTCAAGTCGCTGGGTCATCCCCTACTCATCTTATTCTCCCTGTCTCCCTACAGGTAGCAGAAAAGAAGATTCGGCTTCTGGCGATCGTTGATTCCGGGGCATGTAGTTGCTTTCTGGACCGTTCTTTAGCTCAAAGACTGTGTGTCCCCATGCAAGCTAAGGAACAGCGACTCCATATTCTTCTGGCTGATGGTTCTTTGCCCAGTTCCGGGCCTGTTACTGAAGAGACGTGCCCCATCTTCACCACAACAGATTCTCTTCACCAGGAATTCCTCCGATTTGACGTCCTTTCCTCACCAATGTTTCCCATTATTTTAGGACTTCCCTGGCTACAGGCCCACAACCCACAGATTGATTGGGTTAAGAGAAGGATCTCCTTCACGTCTAATTACTGCCTGAACCATTGTTTCCTACCTGGATCTGATACTTCTGCTGCTTGCCTGGCCGTCCAACCAGTACATGATCTCCCGGAAAATGTCCCCGCAGTTTATGAGGAATTCATGGACGTATTTGATAAGAAAAAGGCTGAAGCTCTGCCTCCTCACAGGCCTTATGATTGCCCTGTAGAACTTCTGCCTGGAGCCGAGATTCCTTTCGGAAGGATATTCCCGTTATCTGAGAAGGAGCTGGAAACCCTCCGGATTTATATTAACGAAAATTTGGAAAAGGGTTTTATCCGCCCCTCCTCCTCACCAGCAGGGGCCGGGATATTCTTTGTCGAAAAAAAGGATGGCACACTAAGACCTTGTGTAGATTACCGGGAGCTTAATAAAATTACTATTAAAAACCGGTATCCTCTACCTCTTATCCCAGAACTGTTTCAACGTTTCCGGACAGCTCGGATCTTTACCAAATTGGATCTCCGTGGAGCTTACAACCTTGTTCGCATTAGGAAAGGAGATGAGTGGAAGACGGCGTTCAGAACGCGGTTTGGCCATTTTGAATACCTGGTCATGCCTTTCGGGCTGTGTAACGCCCCTGCTACCTTCCAACATCTAGTTAATGACATTTTTCGGGAATTCCTGGATCTCTTTCTGATTGTCTACCTAGATGACATACTCATTTTTTCCTCCACTCTGGAACTCCACCGGACCCATGTTAAAAAGGTACTATTTACTTTAAGGAAACACGGACTTTATGTGAAACCAGAGAAATGCGAATTCGAGAAAGACTCCATTCAATTCCTGGGTCTCATTATCTCAACAAACGGCATTTCCATGGATCCACAGAAAGTGCAGTCAATTCTCGATTGGCCAGCCCCCTGTGATAAGAAAGGAGTTCAACGCTTTGTGGGGTTTGCTAACTTCTATCGGAGGTTCGTGAAGGGGTTCTCTATGATTATCTCCCCCATTACCCAATTGACCCGCCAACAGGTCCGTTTCCATTGGTCACAGGAAGCTCAAACGGCCTTTGACAAACTGAAGACGTTGTTCACCTCAGCACCTATTCTCCAGCATCCTGATCCAACCCTACCTTATGTGCTTGAAGTGGATGCTTCAGAAATAGCCACTGGAGCAATCTTATCTCAAAGACAAGGCCCGAAGACTCTTCTGCACCCTGTGGCTTTCTTTTCCCGGAAGATGACACCTCCGGAGAGAAACTATGACGTAGGGGATCGGGAACTCTTGGCCATCAAATGTGCCTTGGAAGAGTGGAGATACTTGCTTGAAGGGGCTACTCATCCCATTTTAATATTCACAGACCACAAAAACCTGGAATATCTCAGGACAGCAAGACGCCTGAGACCCCGTCAAGCTCGATGGGCCTTGTTCTTTTCCCGGTTTAATTTTCATCTTACTTACAGGCCAGGGTCCAAGAACGGAAAAGCAGACGCCTTGTCCAGAATGTTTCCAGATACCCCAAACACAGCCGAACCTAACACCATCCTCTCGGCTCAAAATTTTTTGCTTATTCAAACGGATCTGCAATCAGCAATTAAGCAAGCCTCAGTTCAATGTCTCGAGCCTGGGACCTCTTCCTTGGAAAAACGCGGGGGATTCTTGTGGTTCCAAGAAAGGATTTTTGTTCCTTCACAGATCAGACTACAGGTCCTAAAGACTTTGCATGATCACAAGCTTGCCGGGCACTTCGGGGTCAGGAAGACATGTGAACTCATTCAGCGCCACTTTTGGTGGCCCAATTTAGTTCGGGACTGTAAATCATATGTGGGTTCTTGTATTACGTGTCAGCGTAACAAGGGGGCTAAGACCAAGTCCTGGGGCCTGTTAAGGCCATTGCCCATCCCGGAACAGCCCTGGAAGCAACTTTCCATGGATTTTATAGTGGAATTACCACCTTCAGAAGGTTTCACTACTGTCCTGGTGGTGGTGGACCGTCTCTCGAAGATGGCGCACTTTTTGCCTATGATTGGCACACCTTCTGCCGTGGAAACAGCTAACATGTTTATTAAAGAAGTGGTCAGGCTACACGGTCTCCCGGACAGTATAGTATCGGACAGAGGCGTCCAATTCACTTCCAAATTCTGGAAAGAGCTTTGCAAATCCTTGTCCATTAAGATATGCCTATCATCAGCCTACCACCCGCAGAGTAATGGTCAAACGGAAAGGACCAACCAGACCCTTGAACAATACCTACGTTGCTTTTGCACTTGCTCCCAAGATAACTGGGTCTCTTTACTTCCGTGCGCGGAATTCGCGTATAATAACGCCCTGCATTCTGCAACCAACCAGACCCCGTTCTGGGTGAATTACGGGTTCCATCCTTCTTTTTTGCCCAGTGCTTTCTCAGAAACATCAGTTCCTGCAGTGCAAGACCGGATAATGGCTATCAGGGATAACTACCGGGTGCTACAGGACTCCATATCCAAAGCCCAACAGGAGTACAAGAAATTTTATGACCGCAAGAAAAAGGAAAATCCTATGTATAAGGTCGGGGATAAGGTGTGGCTCTCCTCAAACAACCTACGACTATCTTGCCCTTCTAAAAAGTTGGGACCAAGGTTTATTGGGCCTTTTAGAATCAAAAGGATGATAAACCCTGTGGCTTTTGAACTGGTTTTACCTAATTCATACAAGATCCATCCTGTATTCCATGTTTCCCTGCTAAAGCCTGCAATTTCTAGCCCTTTCCCAGGGAGGGAAGAATTGCCTCCACCTCCAGTTTCAGTGGAGCGTGAACCTGAATATGAAGTGGAAACCATTCTGGATTGTCGAAGAAGGGGTGAGCTCATACAGTATCTTATTAAATGGAAAGGTTACCCCACTGAAGACAATTCCTGGGAACCCGCTAGTAACCTGCATATCCCCAGGCTGGTACAGGAATTCCACAGGAGATTCCCGGAAAGATTGGCCCGGTTGGGCATCCGGAGGCTGCCCCTTGGGGGGGGGGCACTGTCAGAGAAACGGCCATGCTGCAACTGGCAACTCCGCCAGTACTTCCAATGGCCGCAATGGACTCAGGCCATAGACTCATTGTCAGTGAAATGGCTGTGCTGCAACTGGCAAATTTGCCAGTACTTCCCATGGCTGCAATGGACTCAGGCCATAGACTAATTCACTGGCCTATAAAAGGACTCTGCTCAGCCCATCTGATTGCTGGATTGTCTTCAGCTCTTCCTGTTTCCTGTGTATTGTTACTTCCTGGATTCCAGTTTGACCCGGCTTGTTTCTGACCTGTCTGCTCTCTCTCCTGGCTTTGACCCACGGCTTCGTCTGACCCTTCGATCCTGCTCCAGTGTTTGACCCTCGGCTTGTGTGACCATCCTTGCGCTCTTGTCCTCTGCCTGACTTCCAGTGTACCGATCCCGGCTTGCTCAACGGACTTGCTTCTGCTCAATCCCCTTGTCTTGGCGACCTGTTTGGACTGATACCTGTGTATGACCCTCGGCCTGGCTTTTACCTGCACATTGCTTGATTCCCTGGAGGCCCTGCAAGTTGTTCCAGGATATCCTTGTGAACCTTTACCTGCACTCCACAAGCATCCAGTGCTCCTTGGGACGCGTCACCTCCTGTCCCACTTCCAGGGGTGATTCGCACCGAGCTGCAAGGGAAGCCCTCTCAGCATTTCGGCCTCTACCAAGAAGTGATCTGACACTTATACAATACTGTCCCCGGCACCACCATGTTTACTGTGGGAAGCCGGCTGACTCCTTGTGGCTTCACCACTGCACGCATGCTGAGCTTTGTGAATGGACCTGCAGCCTCAAGGAAACTGTGACATATCCCAGGAGGTTGTGGGCAGGGAGGGGGTAAAACTAGGTATCTGCACCTAAAAAAGTGAGAGGGGGAGGAGGAGATAAACCCTAACTTCTCTTTTAAGGTGAAGTTCCTCTTTAATTGAAAAAGTTCATTCTATTGCTTTCATTCTCCCATAAATTGTCAAATTCCTTTTTTTTTTTTTTTTTTTGGTGCTGTGTTTCGACTTCCTGTTAGAGGGTAATTATGCTCGTTCTCCATAGCCCCATTGTATTCTGGAACTTAACCACAGCCTCTTTCTCCTGCCATTTATTATGCAAACAGCATTTTTGACACCAGTCACACAGCATTTTCTTCTTGCATCCAGAAACAGAAATCAGTCTTTTGGCTTGTTTTTGGTATTTTATAAGGGGAGGATACCTAGGATGGGGTAAGTGAATATCAGATGTTCTACTTGAAAATGTCCATAAACAGAACCAGGGACAATTTCCTCCCTATTTACATATTTACAGATTCCTTTTCGTCCTTCCTCCTGCACAAACTTGGTTCCCTTTTGTACAGCTTCTGCTGGCTCACTTCTGGAGGAGCTAACAGTCTATTGTCAGCTCAGCAACAGCCCATTGCAGGCTAGGAACTCTCAGTTCCTTAGGAAAGTAACACATAAGGAGTGAACAGCAACTGACACCTCCTTCTGCTCCCCTGCAGACACATATCCCATTTCCGCTGCTTGCAGAAAATGCTAACCCACCTGGCTGCTTTCTCTTTCCAGTCCTCCTTGTTGACATGTGCATGGGGCCCCCCCCCAGGGCAAGGTTGGATGAAGACTTGGCACACCGCTGTCTCCAAGATAACACTGCTAAAGATGGCAGTCTCTCCCCTTGTCTGTGCCAGCACTGTGCTGATCCACTCACTGTCTCTCTTTGCTCCAGTTAGGGTCCCTCCAATTGCCTCCTGTGGGGGGATCCTTTCATGCCAGCCTCCCAAGCTCCAGCCCAAGCTAAAACCCCTCCCAAGTTAGGGGTCCCTCAAGGGCCACCGACAGACTCTCCTCAGCATTGCTTCTCCATCTTCCACCCGACTCCCCTGCTGGCATGACTTATGTCTTTTTAAGGTTTTCTTAGTTCCCTGCCAGGCCCCCTACCTGAAGAATGGCTAAAGGCTCCTAAATATTTAAGGCAACCCCTCCTAGATTCCACCCACTATTTTCTCAAACATTTTCCAACATGCTAGTAACAGGGGGAGGCACCAGAATGCTGCCAGGATGAATCATCCAGCCCTGGCCTCTAGTAACCTTGACCCAGATTCAGTGACTCGGGTTTATCTCTAGGCTAGACTATAGTTTACTTACTCTCACTTCTAGTAGCACACACTAGAAGGTGCTACATGTACATAGACCAGTGTACATGACCGCATGACCAGGAGCTCGCTGAGGACATTACAAGGAGGCAGAAAAAAACAGTAAGGGCCCTTTCACATGGGCAATTTTTCAGGCAGACCTGATCGGACCTTGCAGTCTCCCCTATGGAGCAGCAGATGTCAGCAGATACATGTCCGCTGACATCCGTCGCTATCTGATCCGATCCTGTCCATAAAATCCAGATGGATAGTGGTCCGATTTTACATCTGTCTGATCGGATGAAAACAGAGAGGCGATCCATTTTCATCTGATTTCCTGATAGAGGAGAGCGGGACTGTGTCCGTGTCCACTCTGCACAGCGGAGCAGACAGGACCTGTCATCCACCTGCTCAGCGGGGATCAGCGAAGCGATCCGCCGCTGAGCAAACGGAATCCACTCAATGGAGGTGCCTATGTGAAAGGGGCCTTAGAAATGATTTACAAACCCAATTCCAAAAAAGTTGGGACACTGTACAAATTGTGAATAAAAACAGAATGCAATGATGTCGAAGTTTCAAATTTCAATATTTTATTCAGAATGCAACATAGATGACATATCAAATGTTTAAACTGAGAAAATGTATTGTTTTAAGGGAAAAATAAGTTGATTTTAAATTTCATGGCATCAACACATCTCAAAAAAGTTGGGACAAGGCCATGTTTACCACTGTGTGGCATCCCCTCTTCTTTTTATAACAGTCTGCAAACTTCTGGGGACTGAGGAGACAAGTTGCTGAAGTTTAGGAATAGGAATGTTGCCCCATTCTTCTCTAATACAGGCTTCTAGTTGCTCAAATGTCTTAGGTCTTTTTTGTCGCATCTTCCTCTTTATGATGCGCCAAATATTTTCTATGGGTGAAAGACCTGGACTGCAGGCTGGCCATTTCAGTACCCGGATCCTTCTTTTACTCAGCCATGATGTTGTAATTTATGCAGTATGTAGTCTGATATTGTCATGTTGGAAAATGCAAGGTCTTCCCTGAAAGAGACGACATCTGGATGGGAGCATATGTTGTTCTAGAACTTGGATATACCTTTCAGCATTGATGGTGCCTTTCCAGATGTGTAAGCTGCCCATGCCACACACACTCTTGCAACCCCATACCATCAGAGATGCAGGCTTCTGAACTGAGCGCTGATAACAACTTGGGTTGTCCTTGTCCTCTTTAGTCCGGATGACATGGCGTCCCAGTTTTCCAAAGAGAACTTCAAATTTTGATTTGTCTGACCACAGAACAGTTTTCCACTTTGCCACAGTCCATTTTAAATGAGTCTTGGCCCAGAGAAAATGCCTGCGCTTCTGGATTATGTTTAGATATGGCTTCTTTTTTGGCCTATAGAGTTTTAGTCGGCAACAGCGAATGGCACGGATTGTGGATTGTGTTCACCGACAATGTTTTCTGGAAGTATTCCTGAGCCCATGTTGTGATTTCCATTACAGTAGCATTCCTGTATGTGATACAGTGCCGTCTAAGGGCCCGAAGATCACGGGCATCCAGTATGGTTTTCCGGCCTTGACCCTTACACACAGAGATTGTTCCAGATTCTCTGAATCTTTGGATGATATTATGCACTGTAGATGATGATAACTTCAAACTCTTTGCAATTTTCCTCTGAGAAACTCCTTTCTGATATTGCTCCACTATTGTTCGCCGCAGTATTGGGGGAATTAGTGATCTTCTGCCCATCTTGACTTCTGAGAGACATTGCCACTCTGAGAGGCTCTTTTTATACCCAAGCATTATGCCAATTGACCTAATAAGTTGCAAATTGGTCTTCCAGCTGTTCCTTATTTGTACATTTAACTTTTCCAGCCTCTTATTGCTACCTGTCCCAACTTTTTTGGAATGTGTAGCTCTCATGAAATCCAAAATGAGCCAATATTTGGCATGACATTTCAAAATGTCTCACTTTCAACATTTGATATGATTTCTATATTATATTGTGAATAAAATATAAGTTTATGAGATTTGTAAATTAGTCCATTCCTTTTTTACTCACAATTTCTACAGTGTCCAAACTTTTTTGGAATTGGGTTTGTAATTGAAAACAGGTTATGGGGCCATTAAGCAGTAAATATGTATTTCATTTTGGAGAAAAGGATTACCATCAAGTGTCACTTTAAACGATCTTATGTTCTGACACAAATTTTTTAAAGACGTATTACACTATAACTTAAAAAAAATGTAGCCCATAAGGCAATTTAAACATTTTTTTTACACTGAATCGTGACACTTGCAGCCTGACACTTCCCTCCTGTCACTGGTAAAAAATGTATGTAATATAAGTGTTCCAATCATTTTCTAAATAGAAACTGTGTAACCAAACCAAGAATGAGAAAAAACCTGCTAGATCAGGCCAGGTACCAGATCAGTAGAAGATTGACAATGTAATTACCGTAGGCATCTAAAAACCTTTGTCGGCTTGCACTCTGATACTAGTATCCTGCAAAGTTACCGTAAGTTTAGCAGTTTGGCATGTGTCTTCATTTTTCAGGTTTTTTTTCTTTTAGTCATTTAATGGTTTTGATTGCAAAGGGAGGAACAAGAGGAATGACAGTAATTTTGCATAGACCCCAAAGGGTAAAACTTGACATAATTATAAAGGTATATGTACCTCTAAGCACAGAAACTCTCATGGCTGTTTAGCTTCTAATTATAACGTGTTTCTCATACTACTGAAAGCATTCTATGGCCATAAACTCTCCAAAGTACAAGAGTCACGGAAAGAGGTTTACAAAAAATTGCATCGTATTTATATCTGCTCTAATTTTTCAGGTCAAACATGGGGATAATTCCAAACTCAAGGGTAACCAGCACTACTAGGTGTGCAGAGACAAAAGGAAATAAAGGTAATGACTCAAACATCCTAAAAACTTTAACGACTTAAAGTATTTTTAACTCCTTCGCACCTAAAGCCCTTATACACACTAAGTTTTGTTTTTTTTTCGTTCAAGCTAGCGGGTCAAAGCCGCTGTACTAACTATGCAAAGTTAGTACAGCAATCTCCCCTGCTGCGCTGTTGTGTTCTGAAAGGTGGACCGCCCCCCTGCCAGAACACTCTGATCAGCGCTCTCCACCATTGGCATCCACTTCTGACAGGGCGGCATACACACGGGTCGAATGTCGGGTGTTTTTTTTTTTCAACCGCCCGACATCTCCCGACTTTCGTCATGTGTGTATGGGGCTTAAGGGTAAAACAAATCTTAATGCCTAAGCCCAATTTTGCAACTTTGACATGTGTTAGTAAAACTGTACATATCATCACAACTACTTTGTGTAGCCAGGTGGATTATACCTTGTTTTTTTTTTAGGACAAATTGGGCTTTTATTTGGCAGTAAATGGAAATGGATATCTCCTGATTCTTTTTTATTATTATTATCAAACCAAAACTAGCTCAAAATAGTAAAAAAGAAAAAAAAATCTTTTAAATGTAACTGTATATTTCTTACTACTACCATAACCTACCACCAAATTACAACCAAAAATGAATTCTCCTACTCCTGATAATGGCAGCGATACCACATATGTGGATGTTAGTTGTTTGTACCCGTAATACAGCCCAGAAACAATAGTGTGCATTTTCCTTTATTTTTTTTTTTATCCTTCCTAAAACACATGTACACTGGCATTAACTGACAGTGACACTAACCTAAATCAAACCATGATCTTGGGTTTTTTTTTTTTTTTTTTCTTTAAACGTATTTTATTTTTTTAAGTATTATTTTTATTTATTATTTTTCTACACACACTTTTTTTTCTATCTCTGCAAGGACAGAGAAAGATACAATGTACCTCCCTCATCCATTCACAGAGACAGAAAACATGGGGGCGGGCTTCACAGTGACTGATCAGAGGCTACCACAGCAATCATGTGACCCCGAATTCAGATGTCCTGGGTCTCAATCATTAGAACGGGGCCCGGGGCTATCAGTGAGACTCTGATCTCTGTGCTGGGAGTGCACCGTGCGGCACGCTCCCAGCACAAAGGGAGATACGCAAATTTGCGGCCCCACGGAAATAGCCCAGTCGAGCAGGTCCGCACATTTGTGTTACGTCTGCACCAAGGGGTTAAAGCCAAAACATGTTTTTTGTTTTTTTTTTCATTTTGGATAGAGCAGGGAACAGGCTTTATTCTTTGTCTACTTTTTTGGGGAGATTTACCGTCACTTCTTGTCATGTGGCCACAACAGGAAAATGAGAGGAAAACTATCCAAAAAAGAGAAAAGTTCCTTCTCAGGCAGTTGTCATCGAGCCCACCTACTGAAAAACTTCCCCTCTACAAATCTTATTCTATAATACAGCAATTCCATTTAAAATGTATAAGAACAGTGTTTTACCTTTTCTCTTAAATGCAGCTAACAGTCTCATACTGTGTTAATGGAGGAGTGATAAATGTCCCACCCTCCTTGACTGGAGGTTAGAGGTAAATAGGATCATAGAAGCAGAATGTTGGGTTTATAAATGTAAAGGGAAATATGACAAATTCTATAGGACATGGGCAGAGATGTATAGTAACTAAGTAGAACTACTTCACTACTGTACTTAAGTACGGAAAGGCGGTATCTGTACTTTCCTGGAGTAGAATTTTTTTCTCCTACTTCCACCTTTACTTCACTACATTTTTTCAATGATTTCAATACTTCTACTCCGATATTTTTTTTTTGTGCTGCATAGTTACTCGTTACTATTATAAAAATTACCACTGCCAGAACAGTAGATGGCAGGTTTCATGAAGCTCAAAACATGTGTATTATCAGCGCATACGAAAATAAAAGCTACTGTATGTATAAATAAAAGCTGCATTTAAAATAATAAAAAACAATATGATGTTCAAACTTTTGACTTCTTTCTTTAATAACTACATAACACAGTACTTTTACTTTCAGTACTTGAGTAGCAATTTTTTTTCAAAACTACTGGTACTTTTACTTTCACTACTTGAGTAGCAAAATTAAAAAAAAAAACTACTTGCAATACTTAAGTACAAAAAATGTTGAATACTTTAGTACTTCTACTCAAGTCACTTTTTGAATGAGCACTTCCACTTCTACTCAAGTCACTTTTTGATTGGGCACTTCCACTTCTACTCAAGTCACTTTTTGATTGGGCACTTGTACTTTTACTCAAGTATGGGTTTTGAGTACTTTATACAACTCTGGACATGGGCCACATGGATTCATTATTCCTCACAGATGTAATGTAGAGAGATTGTACGGGGTTACTAAATTTTATTAATGCTTGCCTATACTCCACCCTTGAGATAATTGTAGATATGGGTTGAAACACTTGTTTTGCATATCCCCGCACTGGGTAGAAATTATATCTTTTCTCTCTTTTAGGGGTTCTTCTTCCCCCCCCCTTTTTTTTCTACCTGTATTTCCCCTCTTATTTACTTATGTGTGGTATTTTTTTGTATTTGTAAATTTATATTGCAAACTTATATTGGAAATTAATAAAAATATATTATACAAAAGAAAACCCCTCTCTTGCTATTCTAGTGGTACCTCAAACTTTTGGATTTCCTGTCACTTTTTTTCCCAGTGTAAAACAATAACATTATTCATAAATACAAAAACTTAAAGCAAATGAACAGGACATCCTGAGATGAATTTACTTAAAAAAATTTATGTACTGTACTTCTACCCATGTCACCAGTCTAAAATATGCTCAATACAACTGGTTACTTGAGGAAAACTTACAAAGAATCCAATGGTAAGGCCCAGGTCCTAGCATTGTACACCCTAAGTGATGAACGACAGTCAAGAAATGGAAAATACAAAACTACAAAAGAAGTACAAATAGATATAAACTCCTTGAGTGGAAATATATACTCAGCCTAGGTGAAGGTAGGAGCTGAACGTTTGGGATAGACTCCTGACTCCCAGCACATCAGGTCGAAAGGAGATGCACCACAGGTTTGCTATCATTTAACCTAGAGAAGCCTTTCTCATCCAGTATTTCATTGAACGTTTGGGTTCCTCCATAAGATGCTAGGGGGTCCTTGAGCAATAAATAATGTCTGCCTCTTAGATAAGTAGCCATTGACACCAACTATCTTTTCAAGTATTTGAGGAGTATATTTTTACTGATTACCAATGTAAGGAGCACCTTCCATTAAAAACCATTGTAGGCTACATTCTTCCCACTGACAACTAAGAAAGGCCCTTTTCCACTGACCACAGATGTAAGGGGGATTTTCACTGACCACCAGTTTAAGGGGGCTCTGCACTGACCACCAGCGTAAGAGGGAACTTCATTGACCACCAATGTAAGGGAGCACTTTTCTATTGCATCAGTATAAGCAGGCTTTTCTCCATTGACCATTAGTGTCAGGGAGCATTACATTTTTTTACTGTCTGTGTTTCTCATCTCACCATTACTATTCCTATTCATTTCTAGATTTTTTTGAAAAAATGTTGCCATATAGAGCAGCCCAGGGTGCAAAATACACTAATGGCACTTTTCCACTGCAAGTACCGGCTCTACTCGGCCCTGCTTGGCCCGGTTTGCTTTTCCACTGCTGGTACCACATGGTACGGTGTTGGAACGGTTCGGTACAGTACGGTATGGTTTGCTTTTCCACTAAAGTAGTACTAAAGTTAAGTGGGTGGGATAACAACGGGGTGGGTGGGATTCTCTGACCAATCAGTGGCTAGTAGTGACTGCATGCAAAGGATTGTGGGATATGGTACCGGGTATGGTACCTCTTGGAACCACAATCGAGGGTGGTACTGTTTTTGAGAGCCGTACCGTTCGGTTCCATGCAGTGCAAAAGCGCCGCCGTACCGTACCATACCGAACCGTTCCTACACCATACCATGCGGTACCAGCAGTGGAAAAGCACAAAAGCGAGCCGGATCATTCGGTTCCATGCAGTGGAAAAGCGCCATAAGTGCACCACAATGCTTTTTTTTAATTCTTATATCTCAGCTGACTGTTTATGCTAATAGAGATGCTAATAGAGTCAATGCTGAGCCTTAATAGTTATTTCAAGGTTTCCTGTGTGTTAAAAAGGTTGACAAGGGCTGACCTAGAGTGATATTTCAATCTCAGGAATTGATATCTATTTGCATTTGTAATGCATTTCTTTTTACATTTTTGACTGTCTGGCAATGTATGATGTTACTTAGTTTTATTTACTATACTGTTATGGGATTCATACCAACACGGGACTCCAGGTAAGCTTTTCCAGGTGGTTGGCATTTCCATTTTGGACTGGTATATTGGATGCGGATATATTGTAGAGTTTTTAATAGATTTTAACCGCTTTTGCAAACTATATAGAGCATGTCACACATTTATTGATGTCCTGTTTATTTGATTTGGATTTTTTTTTATTTATGAATAGTTGTTCTTTGCAACATTGTCATTTCATATGGTGGTGTGGAAACCATTGCTGTTAAGGTATTGTATGGGTATTTATGTAAGAAGAGAGCAATTGTTTTCTGGTTTTCCACAAAATTATATTAGCTATACAAAAAGTACATAGTGTGATAAATGATAATAGGCTTCAGATCAGGAATGTGATCCAAGCAGATGGAATTCACTCATCTCTTAGATAGGTCACATTGATTGCCATGGTCATCCTATGTATGGCCACCTAACATTTATATCTACACCTAGACTGAATACTTTGGAGGTCTTATTAAGATACTGATCACAAAAAGACAGGAGTGTCTTGTTAACTGTACGAGGAAATGACAGAACTTACAATTACTATGTAACTAAGCTGCAGGCATCTAATTACACCATTAGTGTGATGACAGACACACTATCAGGAACACTGTGTGTCTCAGCAACAATGAAACCCTTACATGATTTGTGTCAGTGCGGATCAAGATATATAAATTATAATGTGTCCAATAAAAATATCAAAGACAATCCACGTACTAAGTCAAAGAAAAAGGGGAAAAATATAAAACAGGCTGGGTCAGTAGTCTGTCTACAAGAATTTAATTAAAATGGTACTGTAGCCTTTTTTTTATTCAGTTTTGGATGAAGTGGAGCGGGATTAGAACATCTGCCAGGTTTTTATTGCTGTCCGTGTCCCCATTAGAGAGATTCAGTCTTGCTATTTGTCCCAGCGACCATTATCAACAAGAGTGAAAGTAAAAGAACCGAATCTAAGGGAAATCTTCCAATGGGGACTTTAGTTTTGGTGACAACTGGCTAAGAGGGGGTTCTCTTACTCGAGAGACCCTGCATTGGTCTTGAAGATGTCAGAGAACCTGGGCATAGGGAAGAAGAGGCTGCCTTGACCAGTCCTAGACCTAAATGAACATTTAGCCCCACTGCAAGGGACAATAAATATTTTCCCCAAAGTTCAGCTTCAACTGCCATATTTCATGATTGACTGGAGTGTTCCTTTCAACTTCGTTAAAGTGGAACGTCACTCTCCTTATCAACATTGATTATTTTTAATCTTCATGCTGCTAGCATTAGTAAATTATTATTATTATTATTATACAGGATTTATATAGCGCCAACAGTTTGCGCAGCGCTTTACAATGTGAAGGAAGACAATACAGTTACAATACAGTTCAAAACAGGAGGAACTAGAGGGCCCTGCTCGTTAGAGCTTACAATCTAGAAGGGAGGGTCGAGTGAAACAAAAGGCAATAACTGTGGGGGATGGGTTGATGGAGAAAAAGGAGGTACATTTGTTAGGGGTTGGTAGGATAGGCTTCTCTGAAGAGGAGGGTTTTCAGAGATCGCCTAAAAGCTAATAGAGTAGGGGATAATCGGACAGATAAGGGTAAGGAGTTCCATAGGATTGGAGAGGCTCTGGAATTTATAGGAAAGTTTATTATATTTACTTGTTTTAAACTTTTCTTTTTTTTTTACATGTCTTCAGTTACTTCCTGGTTTCTTGTCTAGACAAATGATGTCATACATCCCAGGAGTCTTCAGGAGGGAAGGAGAGAAGGAGGGGTTTTCTCAGGTAAGCATACCCTCCTGCATGCACGCTTGAGCTAAAGGCAGATGGATTCCAGGAAGTAAATGATACATGAATCATTTGCCCTTACTCAAGATGGCCACAGCAAGAAATGCTAGGGAAGTGTTTTCAAAGTGATTTCTCAACAAGATAAAGCATAGAGACATGGATGGATGGGGGAGTTGCCTTTGAGTATAAAAAATGAATTAAATAGTGTTTTTGGTTTTCGGTGCTCAGATGCAGTAAGGATCTGCTTTAATTAGGGTTATTTGCTTTATGCATCATGCCAGCCAAGCAATTTGGTTTTATTTATAACATGGGTGTCCAACCTTTTGGCTTCTCTGGGCCACATTGAGTGTAGAGAAATTTTCTCGGGCCGCATATAAAATATATACTATAGTTAAGGTATAGAAGTAATAAAATGCCGCCGAGCCCTTCCTGTGCTGCCGCGCTCCCCCCCCCCCCCCACCAGCACTAAATTAACACAACTAGTGGATGATCCCCTCTGAGGCAGCCTCTGTGGCCGTACCCTCGACTCGATTTGCTTTCTTCCCAGCAAAAAAAAAAAAAAAAATTGTCAGGGGGCAGTGGGCCGCAGGTTGGACATGCCTGATTTAAAAGAAACAACAGCTTGGACCCTGAGCTTTCATGCACACAAGAACTACCACCATAACCTCGGAATGTGAAGACAATATTTGAATCTAAAATTGAAGTGCCACAATTAAATGTTTGAGTCCAATTAAACATTTTATTACAAATTTTACTAGGTATAAGAGCCCATGTGTTTCGGGGGCCACACATCACTTTCGTTATCAGGGCTTGTGGAAGCTGGTCTCCTTGTAGCAGTTCAGTTCACACAGGCAGGTGTGGAGCCTGGGGCCTTATGCCTGGGTTCAGTGACCTTTCTCTCCAGTAGCAGCCAGCCAGAGATCCTTTTATTTTGCTCCTTGCCTCAATTTGCAACACACTACAAAGAAGGTTCCTTCAATCTCTAATGTTTTTTTCTCTCCACCTCGGCTCCTGTTCTCTTTTCTCCTCTTGCGTGGCTGTGTCACAGCATGGAGACTACATCTCCCATCAGGCCAAGTTCCTCCCAGCAGGCTTTTTCACTCCCAGGAGCCACAGCAATACATATCCTATAGTGACCATGTCTTTCTGCAGTTACTGCTGTTCCTGTCAGCTGCATTAACGGGGTAAGGGAAAAACAACAACAAGCGCAAGCTGACAGCCTACACTCCTCAGCTGCCAGCATTGCAGACCAGGATACAAATATGTTTTTGTCAACAGAGGAATTCACTGGATTTTTTTTTTTATTTGCAACAACTTCTGTACTCTTTTGAAACTTGAAAATGCAAAAATCCCAGGAGATCAGCAATTTCTTAGATAATGCAACCACCTCATCTGAAACCTACAATTAACATGGCCAAAGTAACTGAGATCATGCTTCTTCCCCATCCAAAAAACTCAAACTTTTGATCATGTTTGTACATTTTTTTATATTGAACTGAAGTCACATCATCCACTATTTGGTTACCCAATTACCAAGCAGCTATGCATAATAAAGTGGCCTGAGTAAATATGGCATGTCCTTTTGATGAAGAAATTGTAAAGTATTTTACTCTTTCTAGTTATTATTTCTATATATTCAAGGTGAATATAGCCTACTTTTTGTAGCTTTCCATATAATTCAGTTTTATTGTAAAAACTAAAAGAAAAAAAAGAGAAATCCGTGGTGTGTGCTTCCTATAGTAAATCATAAAAAATAAATATGTTAACAAGTCACTGAAAATAAAAACAGTCAGCGGCACTGTGTGAATAGAGCCATTTATCAGAAAACAATTTTGAAAACTTTCAGATTATAGATGTGGCTATAAATCTTGTATATTTTTTTTTCTTGTGAACAATTTCATTCTACCTGTCAAGTGACAGAAAATATGCTTTCTTTAGAAATTATGCAGTACATTTATAATAACTTTTGTGTCACGTTTTTTCAAATAGTTGACAGTTTTTTCCTTTCTTGAATCGCCCCTCACAGACTGTTTCCTGTTTTTGCTTTTATCCCAAGATTTTTATCTTTGTTTGTAGCTGTATGCTGTATAGTCTAGCCACAAAGGAAGGATGCATGCTCATCATGTGGCCAGGGGTCAAGAAGTTACATGCAAGTCCCCACCAACAAAGACAGACTGTCTTTTGAAGAGGGTATAATGCTCCGTAACTAGCACTAAGGGATCAATAGAGAAGGGGCATGGAAACACGGACATTGAACTTTCTAATATTTTTTTAATGGAAGAAATATGAGAAACAAAGTTTGTTTTTCAGAGAACTTGATATTCCAGTACTGCTCAAGAAATCCATTAGATTCATTTTGGTTCATTAATATTTGAAGTTTCATATTGCTGCTCTTTTTATTTTAGGCGTCTTGCATTTAAATAGCCATCTGTGCATCTTAATTTTAGGATCTAACAGTCCTGAGTTTCATTTGAGAACAGAGACATGAAAAGTCCAAATCAATCCCCATATGGGCAGTTAACGTGTACAAAAAAATCAATGTTTCAGTATTGGTTCAGGTTGCTCTGCACTATTTATTAAGAATAAATTAAATAAAAATTCAGAAAGCTGTAATAAAGAGATGAGAGAATCGATTTACTAAGTTTGAGAGCAGACCACCATGAAGTTAATTTACAGCCTTTCGAGATTCAGAAACAAACTTGATTTGCCATGACTCCAATGGTAATTTGCCATTTTGTTACTGTTTATTCTGGAAAAAGGTGCAAAACATAGCTGCTAAAGTTATCAGAGTAGCAGACCAGGCATAAGATATAGTAAATCCAAGGTTAGAGGGTTGCAATGTACCAGAGGACTGCTTCAAAGGGAGACAGCAATCTTATAAAATGTAGTCTCCTTCTCAAAACACCATAGTGCCTAAATCCAGCCAATATTCAGTAATGAAAAGTAATTAATGGCTAACTGAACCCAAAAGCAAAAATGTAATACATAGCAGCTAACCAGTCTATTAGTTAAAGTCCAACCTAGTTAGCAACAATGGCTCTCTCAAAGGATACAGTGAAGGAGTGAAGGTTGCCACTGTAGGTAGTATGTTATTCACAGAATCACCAGGTTAAAATATAGGAAAAAATGCTGAAAAAAGAAAACAAATGCAACCATTTCATCTAAGGACTAGTATGCTAAGAAAAATAAAAATTTTGTTTTGGGTTTGGATACATTTTAACTTATCCATTCGCCAAAATCTACCCTGGGAACTCCTAACGATCCCACTAATGATGGCTAATGCACTAAAAAAATCTGCTAAGCTTAAATAGAATTGTACAAAAATGTGGCTGACACAGAATCAAATGTCATGGAATCGGAGGTCGCTGAGGTGAGGGAGTTGACAGAGGAGGCGTTCAGGGCAATGCTGTATTTTGGCCTAGGCCAACAAGGCCCAGGCCTAGGGCGGCACTTTGCAGGGGGGCAGCAGAAAAACTGCCCCCCTCCACCTGAGACACTTTTGACCACTGGTTGCTAGACCCGCCTCTCCCACCTCTCTCTCTCTCTCACCCCCTCCCCTCTCTCTCTCTCTCTCTCTCTCTCACACCCCTCCTTTCTCTCTCAACCCTCCTTTCTCTCACCTCTCTCACACCCCCTCTCTCTCTCACACCCCCCTCTCTCTCTCACACCCCCTCTCTCTCTCTCTCACACCCCCCTCTGTCTCCCACACCCCCCTCTCTCATCCCCTCCTCACCCCCCTCTCTTTCTCTCTGTCTCTCATTCTCTCTCTCCCCCCTCTCTCATCCCCCTCTTTCTCCCTCCCTTCCTCCCTCACCCACCCCCCTCTCTCTCTCTCTCATCCCCCCTCTCTCTCCCTCCCTCACCCACCCCCTCTCTCTCTATCCCACCTTCTCTTACCCCCCCCTCGTTAGATCTCAGGGGTTCATGCTGGGACTTGGAGTCCTTCAATTTTGGAGGGAGTCACATCCGTTAAAAATAAAGGAGTGGGGCAAATTTACATAGGAGTCGGAAGGGGAGGGGGCGCCCAATTTTAGTCTTGCCTAGGGCAGCACAAAACCAAAATACACCACTGGTTTAGGGATGTTATGTGGAGCACCATTGCCTCATGGGGAAGGGCCAAGAGAAGCCACATTCTTGGAAGGTGTCCAACCCTTATGCGGCTCTGTGTGCAGTGACCACTGTAGAAGATGAGCCTGGAGTTGTTGTGAAGGGTAAGGTTCCTGGTTATTTGCCTCCTGGTAGGGGGCATGAGGACTGTTTGACCTGATTATCGCAGCTCCACAGCTATTTGGTCCTCTAAGAGCATAACCTTTATGGGCTGGAATTCGCCAAGTGACGGGGGCATGGATTAAGCTTGTTGAAGTGGAGAGAGCACAGATATGAGACAGTAATTGGTACCAAAGTTCTGACATTCCCTGGTTGCAGACACAGCTCTTGTCCATGAATTCAGGCAAAGCTTTAGTAAGTGTAACTATAAGCACCATGTCCGTGTGCACAAACATCCCGAGACTGGGGTGTGGCAGGACTACCCAAACCCTAAATAGTATATGTGAGCATGTCTGTACTTGGTTGCTCTTGTATTAAATATGCATACCATGTATGTGAGGTTTTTATGCTGTTTGTAACATGTTTTAAATCTATTGCCAGGTATGGTGTTTATATGACTTGATTTACCATGTTTGTGCAACTGTTTTTGCAAAAAAAGAAGGACCTACTCAATAATAGGTGGGTAATAGGTGGGTATGGCTATCCAGTTCGCTCCAGGTAAACAGCCCGGCATGGTAAGCGGCCGCCACCTAGTGCCGAGCCGCAACATGAGTCCTCGGCTCTGCACCAATCTCACGAATCGCGAGACGTTCAGACGATGACTCACACTATGCCCCGCCTGCGTTCCACGCGAGCGGGTCATGTGACGTGCCGGTGGTGCGCAGGAGCCGACCGCACTTCCGCCATGCCCGACAGCCGAGTAGTGGATGGGGAGAGCGCCCGGCCCCCCCACACCAGGGACCCCACCAGGCAATCAACGGAAGGAGGATCTAAACCAATCCAGCTAAGTAAACACAGCTGTGAAGTCAATTTGACTTCACATTTAAACCCCCGAATCATAGCAGTGAGCCAATTGCTCGCTTGCTGTGAATGCCGAGGGTTGCTCGTCTGGCATGATCCAGGCCGTTTGTCATCTGAACAAGGTAACTGGTACACTTTATTTTTATATCCATCAACAATGAAAACTTTTTTACCTTCTATCTTTGTGCTTTGGAGGTGACTATCTTATACTAATGGCTATACTAGAATGGGAGAGATATAAATCAATTAACTTTCAGAACGTGGTATATAGAATTACCTGCTCTGTAAGACCAAGTAAATTTACCCCTCTTTTTCCTCCTTTTGTCTTGAAGCTTTGGAGGAATATGAAACCTCATGCCTCTAAATGCAACATGCACATTCTAGCAAGAATGTTTAATTCCTTTCTTTTATCCACTCCCTTCTCTAAAAGAAATAGCCACCTCCAATCACTGGATCTTTGAAGTTACTTGTTCCTTACGATTTCACGTTTCCTCCTTCCAGCTGATCAGCCACCAATTTGGGATCCAGCTATCCTTACCTGGTGCTTCTTGAAAGCCACCCACGAAAAATTGGCATACTCGTTTCCTCCACAACACATGTGTATGAGGTCTGAGTACCCCATTTATACTTTTTGATTCAGCCAGAGTGTAGGTTCGGTGGAGCATAGACAGCATCTGATTTTAATACATCCCGGCAGGTTTATAGTGCCATTCATCACTTCATAGAATGTAAGTCACAATTCTTCTTTATTTTGAGGAAATTACTTGTTATACAAATTGTTGCAATGTATATATGACTGCATTATTGTTATATTTGACTGATGTCTACCTAATTAATTATCTACAGACCACCACCCAGGGTCTCGTCTCCCCCCTGAAGAAGGAGTATTTGTTTAGCTCCGAAACTAGTCGGGTTTTGAGCCTTCACCCTGTATTTGTGTGGTCACTTCCAAAATGCATATGTGATGTATCTTACTTTACTTGCTTTTTTTATATATATCTGTGAAATTGTAATTTTCAATAAAATTTATATTTTTATATAAGATTGTGTGTACATGTGAGTGCCTAAAAAGTCCCACCAATAGGAGAAACTTTTTCTTGAGTCATTATAGGGATGTGGCACCACCAATAGCACCCAACACAGGTACCTCTCTTTCAATAATAGGTGGGTGGTCATAAGGTTAGGGCTGGTCAGTGTACAGTATCTCACAAAAGTGAGTACACCCTCACGTTTTTCCAAATATTTTATTATATCTTTTCATGTGACAACACTGAAGAAATGACACTTTGCTACAATGTAAAGTAGTGAGTGTACAGCTTGTATAACAGTGTAAATTTGCTGTCTCCTCAAAATGACTCAACACACAGCCATTAATGTCTAAACCGCTGGCAACAAATGTGAATACACCCCTAAGTTAAAATGTCCAAATTGGGCCCAAAGTGTCAATATTTTGTGTGGCCACCATTATTTTCCAGCACTACCTTAACCCTCTTGGGCATGGAGTTCACGAGAGCTTCACAGGTTGCCACTGGAGTCCTCTTCCACTCCTCCATGACGACATCACGGAGCTGGTGAATGTTAGAGACTTTGTGCTCCTCCACCCTCCGTTTGAAGATGCCCCATGGATGCTAAATAGGGTTTAGGTCTGGAGACATGCTTGGCCAGTCCATCACCTTTACCCTCAGGATACTGGGAAGTGAGCTGTGTGTGATGGAGTGCAGATCTCTTTGGTGATAACGATACTGGGAAGTGAGCTGTGTGTGCTGGAGTGCAGATCTCTTTGGTGATATGGGTACTGGGAAGTGAGCTGTCTGTGCTGGAGTGGAGAACTCTTTGGTGATAAGGATACTGGGAAGTGAGCTGTGTGTGCTGGAATGCAGATCTCTTTCATGATAAAGATACTGGGAAGTGAGCTGTGCGTGATGGACTGCAGGTCTCTTTGGTGATATGAATACTGGGAAGTGAGCTGTGTGTGATTAAGTGCAGATCCCTTTGGTGACAAGGATACTGGAAAGTTAGCTGTGTGTGTGCTGGAGTGCAGATCTTTTTGGTGATAATGATACTGGGAAGTGAGCTGTGTGTGCTAGAGTGCAGATCTCATTGATGATAAGCATACTGGAAAGTAAGATGTGTATGCTGGGGTGCAGATCTCTTTGGTGATAAGGATACTGTGAAGTGAGATGTGTGTGATGGACTGCAGATCTCTTTGGTAATAAGGATACTGGGAAGTTAGCTATGTGTGATGGAGTGCAGATCTCTTTGGTGATAAGGATACTGGAAAGTGAGCTGTATGTGCAGGACTGCAGAGCTGTTTGGTGATAGGGATACTGGGAAGTGAGCTGTGTGTGATGGAGTGCAGATCTCTTTGGTGATAAGGATACTGGGAAGTTAGCTATGTGTGATGGAGTGAAGATCTCTTTGGTGATAAGGAAACTGGAAAGTGAGCTGTATGTGCTTGACTGCAGAGCTGTTTGGTGATAGGGATACCAGGAAGTGAGCTGTATGTGCTGGACTGCAGATCTCTTTGGTGATAATGATACTGGGAAGTGAGCTGTGTGTGATGGAGTGCAGATCTCTTTGGTGATAAGGATACTGGGAAGTGGGCTGTGTGTGCTGGAGTGCAGATCTCTTTGGTGTTAAGGATACTGGGAAGTGAGCTGTGTGTGCTCGAGTGGAGAACTCTTTGGTGATAAGGATACTGGGAAGTGAGCTGTGTGTGCTGGAAAGCAGATCTCTTTCATGATAAAGATACTGGGAAGTGAGCTGTGCGTGATGGACTGCAGATCTCTTTGGGGATATGAATACTGAGAAGTGAGCTGTGTGTGTGCTGGAGTGCAGCTCTTTTTGGTGATAATGATACTGGGAAGTGAGCTGTGTGTGCTAGAATGCAGATCTCTTTTGTGATAAAGATACTGGGAAGTGAGCTGTGCGTGATGGACTGTAGATCTCTTTGGTGATATGAATACTGGGAAGTGAGCTGTGTGTGATTAAATGCAGATCCCTTTGATGATAAGGATACTGGGAAGTTAGCTGTGTGTGTGCTGGAATGCAGATCTCTTTCGTGATAAAGATACTGGGAAGTGAGCTGTGCTTGATGGACTGTAGATCTCTTTGGTGATATGAATACTGGGAAGTGAGCTGTGTGTGATTAAATGCAGATCCCTTTGATGATAAGGATACTGGGAAGTTAGCTGTGTGTGTGCTGGAATGCAGATCTCTTTCGTGATAAAGATACTGGGAAGTGAGCTGTGTGTGCTGGAGTGCAGATCTCTTTGGTAATAAGGATACTGGAAAGTGAGCTGTATGTGCTGGACAGCAGAGCTGTTTGGTGATAAGGATACTGGGAAGTGAGCTGTATGTGCAGGACTGCAGAGCTGTTTGGTGATAGGGATACTGGGAAGTGAGCTGTGTGTGATGGAGTGCAGATCTCTTTGGTGATAAGGATACTGGGAAGTTAGCTATGTGTGATGGAGTGCAGATCTCTTTGGTAATAAGGATACTGGAAAGTGAGCTGTATGTGCTGGACAGCAGAGCTGTTTGGTGATAAGGATACTGGGAAGTGAGCTGTATGTGCAGGACTGCAGAGCTGTTTGGTGATAGGGATACTGGGAAGAGAGCTGTGTGTGATGGAGTGCAGATCTCTTTGGTGATAAGGATACTGGGAAGTTAGCTATGTGTGATGGAGTGAAGATCTCTTTGGTGATAAGGAAACTGGAAAGTGAGCTGTATGTGCTTGACTGCAGAGCTGTTTGGTGATAGGGATACCAGGAAGTGAGCTGTGTGTGCTGGACTGCAGATCTCTTTGGTGATAATGATACTGGGAAGTGAGCTGTGTGTGATGGAGTGCAGATCTCTTTGGTGATAAGGATACTGGGAAGTGGGCTGTGTGTGCTGGAGTGCAGATCTCTTTGGTGTTAAGGATACTGGGAAGTGAGCTGTGTGTGCTCGAGTGGAGAACTCTTTGGTGATGAGGATACTGGGAAGTGAGCTGTGTGTGCTGGAATGCAGATCTCTTTCATGATAAAGATACTGGGAAGTGAGCTGTGCGTGATGGACTGCAGATCTCTTTGGTGATATGAATACTGGGAAGTGAGCTGTGTGTGTGCTGGAGTGCAGCTCTTTTTGGTGATAATGATACTGGGAAGTGAGCTGTGTGTGCTAGAATGCAGATCTCTTTTGTGATAAAGATACTGGGAAGTGAGCTGTGCGTGATGGACTGTAGATCTCTTTGGTGATATGAATACTGGGAAGTGAGCTGTGTGTGATTAAATGCAGATCCCTTTGATGATAAGGATACTGGGAAGTTAGCTGTGTGTGTGCTGGAATGCAGATCTCTTTCGTGATAAAGATACTGGGAAGTGAGCTGTGTGTGCTGGAGTGCAGATCTCTTTGGTAATAAGGATACTGGAAAGTGAGCTGTATGTGCTGGACAGCAGAGCTGTTTGGTGATAAGGATACTGGGAAGTGAGCTGTGTGTGCTGGAGTGGAGATCTCTTTGGTGATAATGATACTGGGAAGTGAGCTGTGTATAATGGACTGCAGATCTCTTTGGTGATAAGGAAAATGGGAAGTGAGCTGTGTGTGCTGGAAAGTGCACTTCACTGGTGGCAAAACTATGGGAGAATGGAGTATGTGTTGTGTGTCTTGGAGGGACTTATCAGGTCTCACTTCTTCCACTTAGTTTCCTGTGTGTGGCTAATAGTATATAGTCACATTCTAGTGAACTTGTTCTGTAAAGGTAAAAAAAATTACAGAAAAAGTCCAGTTGCTAAAACTACATACCTCTCACCTTTTTGTGAAGAGAGCGAGGAACACCTTTTAGCAAAAGTATGTAGGCATAGGACACTCCCCCTTAAAGGGGAATTATACAAAAAGATGATTAGTTAAACCCACAAATGTTTTTTTTTTCATACCATCACTATTCCTTTATATTGGCTTCTGAAATTTACAAATGCAGCAAGTTAGAAAATGGATGAAAGGATTAGCACTGGGAAACACTTTTTGAAAGATAAAAAGTGCATTTTATATATAGTAACTATATAGATCAGACCATAATGAGGGACAAATGAGGAGAAAAGAGTGACAGGCGGCTTTGGTGCAAATCAGGTACAGTTGGGAGCTTTGTAACTACCTGCCTTGCTATACTACTTGTGTTAAACTCAAAGGGACTCAAGGACCACATTTGTGCAGAGCTGCATTTGAATCAACAGTTTTTTGTCTATAATTTCCAGCTGGAAAATATCAGATTAGAAACATACATTTTACAATAAAACCAGAAAAATACATACACTTGACAGGAAAAAAAACCCCACAGGAGTTGCTTCCTCAGGGTCCCTCTGCTGTATCCATCCTCCTTCCATCCTCAAGGATTCTTCAGTTGTATCCTCCTTTCACATCAGTCTCACAAGAGTTTATGGGAAGTGCTCAGAACATAGCAGAGGCAGCAATAAAAAAAAACTACCTTCATTGGTGTCAGTGACAGTGGCCACAATAATAACCCCCCTTTATTGGTGTTAGTGACAGTGGCCACAATAATAACCCCCTTCACTGGTGTCAGTGACAGTGGCCATAATAATTAACCCCATCTTCATTGTGTAAGGGACAGGGGGCACAATATTAACACCCTTCACTGGTGTCAGTTACAGTAGCCATAATAATTAACCCCATCTTCATTGTGTAAATAACAGTGGCTGCAATAATAAACCCCCTCATCATTGTGTCAACAATATTGGCCACAATAATAGACCCCCTCCCCCTCTTCATTGTGTCAGCGCCAAAATATTAAAATCACCCACTTTATTGGTGTCCGTGACACTGGCCGTAATTTTCCCCCTTCATTGGTGTCAGTGGTGACCGCAATAAGTAAACCCCCCCCCCCCCCCCTTCACTGGTGTCAGTGACAGTGGCATCAATAGTAAACCCCCTCTCCATTGGTGACAGTGATAGGAGCAGCTATAACAAACCACCCCTTCACTGCTGTCAGTTATAATGACAGGAGTAATAAATCCTCTTTCATTGGTGTCAGTGATAGCAAAAATAACCCTCCTTTCATTGGTGTTCTATAAATACTTACCAAAACACACTCCTGTGCTGTTTTCTCTCTCCTTGTTCAGCCAGAACCACTATGTCCTTTATCACTGATTCTCACCAGATGCAGTCCAGTGCGTTTTTTTTCTGCTTTAAAAATGCATGGACAGTTGATTATATTGGTTCCAATGGGCTAGTTCACACTAGTGTGGTCAGTTCCAGTGTGTTCCTGTGCAGAAAAAAAAGTAGAACATGAACTGAAAACGCATCAAAAACATACTGGAACACATCAAAAAGCATCAAAGGCACATTACAGCTGTAGCAGATTTTCCAGACATTGGGCCTGATATGGGTCTGCCATGGTCACCAGTAACACCTTCAGCCCATTTAAGCTGAATACCCAAGTGTGAGATTTGAGTCAAAGACCAGTCCGGCATCTTTGGTTTGATTTGTTTATTTTATATTGGGGATGGGAGAAGGGAATGAGTGGGATACTCCTCTGGCTCAACTAGGAACAAAATGGGACACTTGAAGAAAAAATGCCTTTCAGCGCTGGGGGCCAACCAATGCTTGCTGGCGCTTCAAAAACACTGACTTGCTGTACTGTACTGGAAACTTGACTCCTGACACTCTCTGGTTAGCTCAAAAGTCCTGGACTGTACTGAGAACTGACTTCTGACACTCTGGGTAGCTCAAAAGTCCTGAACACTACTCCCTCCAGTCCTCCCTGACTGAGGTAGCTGCTGTAAACAGCTTCTGCTGCTGCAACTCTCAACACTGTACACTGAACAATTCAGGGCCCAACTGCTGGCACCCCCTTTACTCTTCAGGGTCCACACACTGGCACCCACTTGTACACTTTAGGACCTAAACTCTGGCACACCCTTGTACACTTGCTTCTTGCACCGGCTAGCTAGCTCCCGGATCCCTCTGACCTTTTCCGGAGTGGTCCCCTCTCTCTTGGCAGACCCCCAGGGGCAGTTTGCAGTACTCACGAACTGGGAATGCTTTCCTGAAACTCTACCCCTCTCAGCTCCGCTGGTCCTCGCCACACTGGATCCTCTCTGCAGCTCAGTTCAGCCCTCTGTCCCCTCAGGCAAGCCGCCTGGGACACCCGATTCCTCTGACAGGAGGAGAGACAGCCGTACTCTCCCTCCCGGGCATCTGCTTCCCGCTAAAGATGCTGCGTCATGTGCTCCCCTCAAACTTATACCCACTCCCAGAATGCTGTGTGGCAGAATCTGCCTTGCTGGGTTACATACAGGCCTGAGTGAACAATTGGCTGGGTTTCCTCCTTTGCCCAATGAGAACCCTCTCATTAAGTACAGTGGGGAGACTCCCCAGTCCCAACAGCCACACCTGGGAGACATGACAGCCCAGCTGAAAATCATGGCCCTGCTGTTAAGCAGACAAGGCCCACTATACTTTACCTAGCACCTACCTTGTAGGGTGCTACACAGCAAAAAAATAAAAAAATAAATTGGAAAAAAAGAGAGGAAACACAACATTGAAAATGCATCAAAAACACCTCATAAATGTACTGGAAAGCAGAAAAAAGCGCACCATAAACACATGTAGGAAAAGAATTAGCCGCACATCCAATGTAATGATTAAGCACAAGATGTATGTGTGAAACGCGTCTACGAGACTTCATGCTGGTGTCTTTGGTGTCATCACTTGCAACTTTTCGGAAATAAAGGTATATGAAACCTATTGGAATCCCTGGATGTGCGGCTAATTCTTTTCCTACAAGTGTTCCCACGGAGGCGGGCCGGGGCCAGCACTCTACTGGATATCCTATCTCCTGGTAATCACCACACACTATACACCTGGAGCAGTGTCTTTCCTTTCTTCAGCACCATAAACACACATGCAGAAACACATCTGGAACGCACTGACCCGCATGAACTGCATTTCTGTAGTGTGAGCCAACCCTTAGTCTGATTGATCTCTTGTCGGGTTAAGTGATCAGTAAATCCCCACTGCCACTTTACATTGGCCACTGTCTAGCTGCAAAGAAAGGTCCCATAGGCCACCAGTTGGACCATTGGAGGTATACCAGAGACCTGCAATCAGGGAAGGCAGAGTCTCACCTGCCATAAACATAAAAAAAAAAAAAAAAATGATCAAGCTTCAAGGGTCATAGCTCAGTAGGTAGCCAAAGTCCCACCCCACCACTGGTCAAAATTTGAGGAACCTTTGGTTCCTGAGATACGGGGCTCCTTGCGCAGCCTGTCAGAATCTACATACAGCGCGGCCAGTTTAAATACAAGCTGGCACACGCTGTTTGCAGCAGACTGAGAGGATGAGCTCACAGTGCCTCTGATTTCTTGTCAATGGACAGCTTGGAGCCTTGGACCAATGGTAAAGCACAATTGGTCCAAGCTGTCCAATAAAAATGCTTCAGTAGAGGCTCTCCTCTCACTGTAGTGTCATAGAAGGGGGCATGTGTCTAAAAGACACATGCTCCCTTCCAGCCCAACAAAAGGGGAAGTTCCCCTTTAAGGACTCATCCCCCGCTCCTCTTTCACAATTGGTACTTTTAAGGAGTGGGGGGGGGGGCAGGTACCCCATTTTGACAGGTACCTGTTCCCACCTCCGTTCCGAGCACCTCGGCGTTCGGCAATGGAAGTTTTCCTCCTCCCCCTGCAGTCTTCTGGGACACCGACAGGTCTCAGAAGACTGCATCCACCATTCAGAATGTACAGCGCGACTCGCGCATGCCCAGTGGGCACCCGGCTGTGAAGCCGCAAGCTGTCACAGCCGGGTGCTTATTGTGAAGATGCTGGCACCACCCAGGGAAGACAGAGGATGAAGACGGCTGGGGTGAGCTCACCGCTGGACCATGGGACAGGTGAGTGGCTGTTTTTTCAAAACCAGCAGCAACACTATATAAATGTAGCTACACTTTATCATATTAAATAATTGCCTCTGCATTTGATTATTACTGGTTTTAGTGATAACTGAAGACAAGCTGTGAAAGACAGGTGCAGAAAGCCCACTCACACTCCTGTAGCAAATGATGCAGGTCTGAAAAGGAGGGTCGCACACTGCTGGTATCATCCACAAGAAACTTCACTGGAGACTGCTCAGACAAAAAAGGGTTCTTCCAGGGTGTTCTGTCTGAGCAGCAGGGCCAGATTAACGTAGGGGCTATTGGAGCTGCAGCTCCAGGCCCCTACCTTTATATAGGCCCCGGGTTGGCCATATTCACTGTTACCGCTCTTCTGTCACTTGTAAACACAGAAGTCTGGCTTCTATGCTCGCTTCCCCAGGCAGCTCCCTCAGAACCTCCCCACACAGCACGAAGGCCGGACAAGGAGGGACAGTTGCCGATGCATGGATGTGTTTATGGGCTTCAGAGACAGCATCCCATGTTGAATTAGGCATGCATGGCTGCTCCCTTCCTCCTCTGGGTGCATGCCAAGGCACGGCCCTTAAGGCCCTTCAAAATCCTCAGCACCAAGCCCATGATGCTCTTAATCCGGCCCTGCTGAGCAGTCTCCAATAAAGTTTCTCATGGATGATACCATCGGTGTGTCACCTTTCTTTTCAACTGGCATTAAATTCTATTATTCTCAAAAAGTATAAGAAGATATCCAGAGCACCCCCTCCCCTTACTTCAGATGCCCGCCCCACCAGAAGTGAAAAGTCCTCCACCCTCCCTTACATTACAGTGCATCTCCCTTACCTTGTTCTACTGCTGGGAAGATGCTGGGTGGAGCTGGAAAGCAGAAAGTGCAGGGTTTGGAGGAGGACCAGAGGAGGGCTGGAGTCAGCTGTCAGAGTCTGCTGAATGCTGAGACAGGGGAAGGCAGAGACAAGAGGGTGCTGCAGCTGCACAGAGAGGCACAGAAACTGTAAGAGGAGTTCTGTCCCCTTCTCTGCTGCCAACTGCTGAGACAATGTGGGGCGGAGACAAGGGGGGTGCCACTGCTGCAGGAGAGGTGAGAGGGCCACATGAAATGAAATGGTGGGCTAGATTTGGCCCGCAGGTCTTGTACTTGACACATGTCAACTAGCAAATTTAAATACAAATAAATTTGAGGCAAACTCCAAATAACACTTTATAAGCAGTTACAGCAACATTTTTTCCTTTTGGGATAAAGGTTTTACATACAGTAAATAAACATAATTAATCATTGTAAGCACCCCTGTCAGTGTTCAATGGTTTGTCTAATCCCTGTAACTGATACATCTACAACAGGGCTTGTTCTTTTGAAAAACAACAGGTTTAGGCTCCATTCACACTTGTACGACTCCAAAGTTGCGCTGACTGGAGTACAACTTTGGTGCAACTATGAGGCAACTTTGGATGGGTGCAACTTAGAAACAACTTTGGCTTTTAACCAGTGATAATGGAAAACTGTTGCATCCAAGTTGCATTGTATAACATTCAGGTACGACTTTCATGCATGGTTCCCCACTGCTGCACAGCCAGGCCACAGGTAACTTCCACACTTTCTCCAGAGGCAAGGAACAGTCTTTGAGCTTTGTTTTGATATTTTATTAAGGGGTATAATAACTTGGATGGGGAATAGGAATTATGGGATGTCGAACTTGATAGCGACAAAACCAGGGACCACTTCATCCCTATGTACAACTCCAATTGATTATTCTCCTTTACTCTGTGCAAGTCTGATTGATTCCTCTTCCTCAATCTGTACAACTCAGGTTGATTCCTCTTCCTCAGTCTGTACAATTTAGGTTGATTCTTCTTCCTCAGTCTGTACAACTCTGATTGATTCCTCTTCCTCAGTCTGTACAACTCAGGTTGATTCCCCTTCCTCAGTCTGTACAACTCTGATTGTTTCCTCTTCCTCTGTCTGTACAGCTCTGATTGATTCCTCTTCCTCAGTCTGTACAACTCTGATTGTTTCCTCTTCCTCTGTCTGTACAGCTCTGATTGTTTCCTCTTCCTCAGTCTGTACAACTCTGATTGTTTCCTCTTCCTCTGTCTGTACAGCTCTGATTGTTTCCTCTTCCTCTGTCTGTACAACTCTGATTGTTTCCTCTTCCTCTGACTGTACAGCTCTGATTGTTTCCTCTTCCTCTGTCTGTACAACTCTGATTGTTTCCTCTTCCTCTGTCTGTACAGCTCTGATTGTTTCCTCTTCCTCTGTCTGTACAGCTCTGATTGTTTCCTCTTCCTCTGTCTGTACAGCTCTGATTGATTCCTCTTCCTCAGTCTGTACAACTCTGATTGTTTCCTCTTCCTCTGTCTGTACAGCTCTGATTGTTTCCTCTTCCTCTGTCTGTACAACTCTGATTGTTTCCTCTTCCTCTGTCTGTACAACTCTGATTGTTTCCTCTTCCTCTGTCTGTACAGCTCTGATTGTTTCTTCTTCCTCTGTCTGTACAGCTCTGATTGTTTCCTCTTCCTCTGTCTGTACAGCTCTGATTGATTCCTCTTCCTCAGTCTGTACAACTCTGATTGTTTCCTCTTCCTCTGTCTGTACAGCTCTGATTGTTTCCTCTTCCTCAGTCTGTACAACTCTGATTGTTTCCTCTTCCTCTGTCTGTACAGCTCTGATTGTTTCCTCTTCCTCTGTCTGTACAACTCTGATTGTTTCCTCTTCCTCTGACTGTACAGCTCTGATTGTTTCCTCTTCCTCTGTCTGTACAGCTCTGATTGATTCCTCTTCCTCAGTCTGTACAGCTCTGATTGTTTCCTCTTCCTCTGTCTGTACAGCTCTGATTGATTCCTCTTCCTCAGTCTGTACAGCTCTGATTGTTTCCTCTTCCTCTGTCTGTACAGCTCTGATTGTTTCCTCTTCCTCAGTCTGTACAACTCTGATTGTTTCCTTTTCCTCTGTCTGTACAGCTCTGATTGTTTCCTCTTCCTCTGTCTGTACAGCTCTGATTGATTCCTCTTCCTCAGTCTGTACAGCTCTGATTAATTCCTCTTCTGATAGTTAACAGTCTCTGTTAGAAAAGCAACAGCACCTTATGGACTAGGAACTCTCAGTCTCTTTAGAAAGTAGCACAATGTGTTGTGAACTGCATCTTGGAGCACCTCCAACTCTCTTGTAGACACTGGTCCCAGCTCTACCACTGCAGGAAATACCAGCCCACCTGACTGCTTCTCCACCAACCCACCTGGGTGCTATTTCACCAGTCTATCTCACTGACTTTCTGGGGATCTCCCAGGGCAAGTTTACAGAAGATTTAAGCACACCGCTATCTTCCAGAGAGACCTGCTACATGTGGCAGTCTCTCTCCTTGTAAGTCCCTGCACTGTGCTGTAGTACTCACACTGTCCTCCATGCTCCCGCTGCCTTTTAGTGAAGACTCCTTCCAAGCTTTTCCTGTTGTCAATGTCACGTACCTGGTCAGGGGCTGAAGTGCTGAGAGGGCTCCCCTTGCGGCTAAGTGCAGAACACCCCTGTAGGTGGTACAGGGAATGCAGTACCCAAAGAAGCATGGGTTGCCAGTTGCAGTAGTCTATAGAGTTGATCACAGGATGGTAGTAGGAGAAAGCAGGATGCGCTGCAGGTGTCCCTAGGCATAATTGGCAGCAGGGCAAACAGGAGGCAGAACCAGAAGCCAGCTCAGGGGGTCATACACAGTGGGTCAGTCAGTAGCGAAGTCAGTAGTTCAAGCCAGGGGTCAGAGCCAGGTATCAGGAAGTGCAAAATCAGGATACACAATATTCGCCATTGCGTGCCGTTCGCTAGTGCACATGCACAAATTAGCGTGGCCATGTTGGATATTGGCATATTTGCCAGGTCTTCTTGGGATTCTTCCCTGACAGTCAGGATCATTTCAGGCCAGCCCCTAAGCCCCAGCCCGAGGCAAAGCAACCCCCCCATAGACTAGGCGGTTCACCTCAAGGGCCACCGACTGTCCCCTCATCACTCCATCTCCATCTTCCACCCGTCTCCCCTGCTGGCATACCTCATTGTTATTTAAGGGCTCATTTAGTCCTCTGCCAGGCCCACTACCTGGGGATTGGTTAAGCTCCCCTAAATATGCAGAGCAACACTCCTAGCCTTCAGGATCCAAAATGTTCTCCAAGTTTCCAGAACCAAGGGGATACACCAGAGGGCTGCCTCATACAGTCATACAGTCCTGAACTCTAGTACACCCCGACCCAGTATAAGACTCACAGATTTTAAACATGAGTCAGAATATACATTTTCCTGCACTCTCACTAGTAGCACATGCGAGGGTGCTAAAAAAAAAAAAAAAAAAATGCAATCATTATGTCTAAGAACTGGTAAGTTGAAATATAATAATTGTTTGCTTTTAGATTTAATACTGCCTTAACTTCAGTTTATGATCACCCAGATCTGGAGTCAGTGGGTGCAGTAATAACCCCAGGCATTAGTGTCATTGGGTGCAGTGGCATCACTGGGGATGGTGTCACCCCTCCCCCCCCCGCATAATTTTTGCAATTGAGAGAGAGCAGAGAGAGAGAGGGGTGGGCAGGGAGAGGGGGGTAGGGGGAGAAGAGGCGTGGGGAGAGAGAGATACAGGGGGGCAGGGAGAGAGAGTGAAAGGGGGGCAGAGAGAGAGAGAGGGCAGGAAGAGAGAAAGAGAGGGCAGAGAGGGGGCAGGGAGAGAAAAAGGGCGCAGGGAGAGAGAGGGGGCAGGGAGAGAGAGGAGGAGAGAGAGGGGGGCAGGGGAGAGAGAGGGGCGGGGAGAGAGAGGGCAGGGAGAGAGAGGTAGAGGGGGGCCAGGAGAGAGAAGGGGCAGGGGGAGAGAGAGTGGTAGGGAGAGAGTGAGTGGCAGGGAGAGGAAGAGGGGCAGGGTATGGTCAGTGCTCAGTCACTTGGATGGTCCCGGGGGGCTAAGCCAGGGGGCTCACTGGCTCAGTCAGTGACTTGTCTTTCAATGTGGCTGTCGGCTTCACAGGGGGGGAGAGAGAGAGAGAGTGAGAGTGGGGAAGAGAGAGAGGGCCGAGAGAGAGGGTGCAGGGTGAGAGAGAGCAGAGAGGGGGCAGGGAGATAGAGAGCAGGGGCCGGGAGAGAGAGTGGGGGGCAGAGGGAGAGAGAGAGGAGGGCAGGGATGAGAGAGAGGGGACAGGGGGAGAGAGTGGGGGGCAGGGGGAAAGAGGATAGCAGTGGAAAGAGAGAGAGGGGTTAGAAGAGAGAGCGAGGGGGCAGGGGGATTAAGAAGGGGGCAGGGTCTGGCCAGTGCTCAGTCACTTGATATGGTCCCGGGGGATCACCGGCTCAGTCAGTGACTTGTCTTTCAATGTGGCTGTTGGCTTCACAGGGGGGAGAGACAGAGGGGGGAAGAGAGAGAGGGCAGAGAGAGAGGGGGCAGGGTGAGAGGGGGGCAGAGAGAGAGAGAGAGAGAGCAGAGAGGGGGCAGGGAGATAGAGAGCAGGGGCAGGGAGAGAGAGTGGGGGGCAGAGGGAGAGAGAGAAGAGGGCAGGGATGAGAGAGAGGGGGCAGGGGGAGAGAGTGGGGGGCAGGGGGAAAGAGGATATCAGTGGAGAGAGAGAGAGGTGTAAGAAGAGAGAGAGAAGGGGCAGGGGGAGAAAGAAGGGGGGAGGGTCTGGTCAGTGCTCAGTCACTTGATATGGTCCCTGGGGATCACCGGCTCAGTCAGTGACTTGTCTTTCAATGTGGCTGTCAGCTTCACAGGGAGGAGGGAGAGAGGGCGAGAGAGAGGGGCGAGTAAGAGAGGGGTGAGAGAGAGGTCCTAGCATTGGGGGTCAGTGAATGTGGTAACCACTCTCAGTTTCGCGTTTGAGGATAAGGTAATAACAAGACCATTGGTGTCAATAAGTGATGCAATAACCCACAGCATTGGTGTCAATGGGTGCAGTAATACCCCACAGCACTGTTATCAGTGGGTGACAGCCAGGTCATGTAAGTAATGTATGTTATGTAATCCAGGTACTAGCCTTTTTTTTTTACAAAAATGTGCTTGCTTCGCCCTAATAAAATCGCCGTCAACTATCCTATAGCATATATCCATGTTAACAATAGAACTTGTGTTTTGCCAGTGTTGGACCCCAGTAATAGGTGCATTTAAGTCACATGTACCTGAATGTAGAGCAGCCATTGAATGTCAGAATGATCTGCAGTGTTCCATAGCATTGTCAGCCCCACGCGGAGGTATGACCTGCTTCCCCTGACATAGCTAAACTGTTGTCAGGAGAGCAGGATGAATTACAGTGTGCTGTGGTTACATTAAACAGGGGGAACAAAGGAGAGCCTACCTCAGCTTTTGTCAGGTGAGCTTAACATGTAGATTTTGGAAAACACCTTTTGTTGACGAAGGATTTGAATAGATTGGTACTGTACGTGCTCTGCTCTAAGCTAAAACCCTCATATTATTGACTAGCAACACACACTGAATCCACCTATTCTCTAAGATGTGGTCAATTTTCTTTCAACTCATGTCAAGCATACAGGAAATCAAATATTTAAAGGGGAGCCTATATTTTATCACTAGGCAATAAGTCCATTTTTTTTTTTTTTCTTGGCGACCCTTTCTGGATATGTTACTTACAACTCAGCAGAAAAGTTGTTATAGCAACGTTTAGTCCTTAGGGGGTGAGAGCTGTTTTGTTTGTTGATTTGTGGTAGTAAATAGTATTAAAATACACAGGGATAACTTACATTGATGACATTCAAGCCTAATGAGCACTAATCTGCTAATTGGCATGAGATAGGTGTCATGACCCTGGGATATAATTGCTTTGACCGCCTGCACAGCCCAATGACAAAAACCCCCTGGGAGGTAGCAGTCTACAAAACATAGCAGGAATAAAAGTTTCTTAATCAACTGAAAAAAATTGTGCTCATGTCCCCGTGACTTTTTGTAACATTAGCGTGTGAGCAAGTATTGTCCCTACTCCAAAGGGGGTTTGTAATATGCAGTTTGTTAAAGCCTAATTAAACTTTCAATTTAAATCAGTTAAATACATTACAGGTGCATCAAAGCAACAGCTAAGCATAGGTTAACAACTTATTCTCTTTAGAAGGCAGCCACAGCTTGAGTAGAAAAGTCCATCCCCTGCCAGCATACTGTGGAGAAGGATCCTTGATCTCTGTGGAAGCAGTGGTCTCTCTGCATAGCTCAAACACACCCCTTGCCAAGACAGACCTATTGCTCAGCAAACAGCAAAGCTCATACTCCTTGAGGATTGGAGAGCTCTAGCTCTGATTCAGCAGGGGGCGTGTCCAATCTCTGCGGAGAGACCACTGCTTCCCCACAGAGAGAAAGGGTCCTTCTCTACAGTCTGCTGGAAGTCCGCAGGCTTTCCTACTTAAAGCCAAACCCAGGAAACTGAGAAATGATCCCTTGCAGTGGGTCTAAGGGACACCGAAAAGAGGATTTACATAACCGCTCCTCTTCTCCTCCACATTGCTAGACCGGTCCCTGCAGAGTTTTCTCCCCATGCTAAAGCAGTCTAAGGTACTGACATCTTTAAAAATTGGGCTCAATGACGCCAAGAGGCAGTCCACCATCACAGTGCGGGGAAGCAGAGAAACAGGAAAGTAAAAGTGCTTCCATTCTGCCATGGACAAAACAAGCAGTTAAAGTAGAAGTTTGGGCTGGAACTGACTATGCTTAAACGTGCTACTACCCCCCTTCTAACACCTATGTTAACTACCCTGTAAGAAGAATATGCTTATACTTACCTACTTTCAGAGCACACCGGTATGGTCACATGATCTCCCCAGTGGCTAACTTCAGGGCATAGAAAAGAAGCTGAAACAGATAGAATGCCTGGGCGGTGATGCCACCCATAGGCTTACTATGGGGCATCTGTTGTCAGCTGTCCCTCCTCTCCCCTGAAGCTGGCTGCTCGGAGCCGATTACTTGACTGGACTGGAGCACCCTGGGCTAGGTAAATACTGTATAAACATCTTTCTTCTACAGGGTAGTTAGAATAGGAGTAAGTTGGAGGAGGGGGGGGGGGGGGGGCTGGGGTGTAAAAAATTTTAAGCTTAGTTAGTTATAACCAGGACTGGACCTCCTCTTTTTTTCCAGTGTTTCTTTTATTCTTACCTAACGATCCTAACAATACCGTATTTGCTATGCTAGGGTGATGACAGTCACCAATCAAACCGTATCTACGAAGGAGCAGCATTCTCACATATGAACAAGAGTACAGAACTACCTCCTTCTTTCTCATAAGGGCTCTTTCACACGGGCGTTCCGTATGTCCGTTTTTCATCCCATCCGTTTGCGGATGAAAAACGGACATAATGTATCTCTATGTAAATACGGATGTCATCGGATGATCATCCTCTGACATCCGTTTTTTGTCAGTTCAGTTCAGTTCAGTTTTTCTGAAGGGAGGAGAACCCTATTTTTTCTTCCTTTCAAAAAACGGAACTGAAGCAAAAACAGATGTCAGTGGTGTCATCCGCAGACATCCGTATTTACATAGACATGCATTATGTCAGTTTTTCATCCGCAAACGGATGGGATGAAAAACGGACATACGGACTGGATGACACAAGTGTCATCCGTGTCCGTTACAAAAAAAAAAAAGGACCTGATCGGGCAAAAAAAAAGGAACGCCCGTGTGAAAGAGCCCTAACATAGGAGGTAGTTGTTTAGTAGTCCACAGTCATAGCATATAGTAATTCTAAATGATAATAGTCAGCACAGGAAGCTGTCTGTGCCCCCATAGGGAGATTCACCCTCTCTATTTGTCCTGTATAACGTCATAACCAAGAGTGAATGTACAATCCCAAATTTTGGGTTGTCACCAGAACAGGAATCTATCGTTACAGTATATAGTTAGTCTGGTTCAAAAAAGACACAATTCTATTGTAGCGCTATTTTGATCACTCTTGGCGGCTACTGGGGTATGATGACGCCACCTGTGTAGTATTTAGGAGCAGAGTCTATATAATCTGTGTGATCAGGACAGGATTTATAGTAAGCGCCAGTGCCTCCACTCAATCAGGGCTTGTGATTAGCAAGTTAAATCCCAATTGAGAAAACGTATCCATATAGACAGTAATCCACACAGCAAAGTGTTTAAATGTCCATGTATTCAAGAAATAACATTCAGTGAACCATACAACATAAGATATTTTTCTCATAGGAACATGAAATCATTAGCAGTGTCTCTGTGTGTCTCAGTGAGGGGATGTTACAGCACTTACAGTCTGTTCTCTCAGCATGAATTCTCTGTGTCTTCTCATGTGCTCTCATTTTCTAGTCTTACCCAGCAATCCTTGCTCTGCCCTTTTTGATGACCTCATCCATCTTGCAGAGAGAGAAAGAAAGCACAGCAGCCATATTGACAAAGGGCAAAACAAACACTGCATAACAGGAATACACACTTGAAAGATGGGCAAATAAATTATCACATCACTACATTATCAACACTGAACAAAATTATAAACACAACACTTGTTTTTGCCCCCATTTTTCATGAGCTGAACTCAAAGATCTAAGACTTTTTCTAAGTACACAAAAGGCCTATTTCTCTCAAATATTGTTCACAAATCTGTCTAAATCTGTGTTAGTGAGCACTTCTCCTTTGCCAAGATAATCCATCCACCTCACAGGTGTGGCATATCAAGATGCTGATTAGACAGCATGATTATTGCGCAAGTGTGCCTAAGGCTGGCCACAATAAAAGGCCATTCTAAAATGTGCAGTTTTATCACACAGCACAATGCCACAGATGTCACAAGCTTTGAGGGAGCGTGCAATTGGCATGCTGACTGCAGGAATGTCCACCAGAGCTGTTGCCCATGAAGTTAATGTTCATTTCTCTACCATAAGCCGTCTACAAAGGTGTTTCAGAGAATTTGGCAGTACATCCAACCAGCCTCACAACCGCAGACCACGTGTAACCACACCAGCCCAGGACCTTCACATCCAGCATCTTCACCTCCAAGATCGTCTGAGACCAGCCACCCGGACAGCTGCTGCAACACTCGGTTTGCATAACCAAAGAATTTCTGCACAAACTGTCAGAAACCATCTGAGGGAAGCTCATCTGGATGCTCATCCTCCTCATCGGGGTCTGGACCTGACTGCAGTTTGTCGTCAAAACCAACTTAAGTGGGCAAATGCTCACATTCAATGGCATCTGGCACTTTAGAGAGGTGTTCTCTTCAGGGGTGAATCCTGGTTTTCTTAGATCTTTGAGTTCAGCTCATGAAAAATGGTGTCAAAAACAAGTGTTGTGCTTATAATTTAGTTCAGTATAGTTCAACCAATAAAAGGAGGGGGGGGGGGGGATCCTACAAAAAACATACCATCCTATATAGAGAATCCTATACCCACAGTTGATCCTGAAGAAGGCAAAAAAAAATAGCAAAGCGTGAACCAATTTGCTCCAGCAGGGGAAAAAATCCCTTCCTGATCCACCGAGAGGCAGTCGGATATTCCCCTGGATCAACTTCACCTATAAAAATTAGTACCCAGTTATATTATGTACACCTAGAAAAGAGTCCAGGCCTTTTTGATAGCAATCTACTGAGCTGGCGAGGACCAGCTCTTGAGGGAGTCTATTTAACATGTTCACAGCTCTTACTGTGAAGAAACCTTTCCGTATTTGGAGATTAAATTTATTTTCCTGCAGATATAAAGAGTGCCCCCTTGTCCTCTGTAATGACCTTAAAGTGAGTACCTCAACACCAAGTTCACTTTATGGACCACTTATGTATTTGTACATGGTGATCATATCCCCCTTAATCTCCTCTTCTCAAGAGAGAATAAATTCAGTTCCTCTAATCTTTCCTCATAGCTGAGCTCCTCCATGCCTCTTGTCAGTTTGGTTGCCTTTCTCTGCACTTTCTCCAGTTCCCCAAATTTCTTTTAGTGAACTGGTGCCCAAAGCTGAACTGCATATTCTAGATGAGGTCTAGTTCATGATTTGTACAGGGGAAAAATAATATCTCTCTCTCTCTGGAGATCATATGTCTCTTAATACAAGAAAGGACTTTGCTCGCTTTGGAAACTGCAGCTTGGCATTGCATGCCATCATTAAGCTTATGATCTACCAAAACCCCCAGATCCTTTTCCACCAATGATTCTCCAAGTGGTACTCCCCCTAGCAGTGGCGGCCGGTGTGTTGGGGGCGCAGGGGCGCCCCCCCCCATCCATGTGTCCGGCCCCCTAATCTGCATGCAGGGCGCCGGACGCATGGAGCTTAATGGGTTTTTTTGTTTTTTTTTTACATCACCTGATTAGAGCCAGAGGCTCTAATAGGGTGATGCAAAGGGTGGGCTCGGGGCGCAGAGCAGTGCGTCCCAAGCCCACCCATTGTGTGACAATAGCGAATGAAAATTCGCTATTGCCACACCGATCCTCCTCCTGGCCAATCAGCAAGCGCGTCCAATACGCGCTTTCTGATTGGCTGCAAGGCAAACCCTATGCCATTGGCCGAGGAGGAGGCGGGAGCGGGAGGACTGCAGGAGATGCGCCAGGGGACAAAGTGAGGAAAAGCCGCCACTGGGACTGAAGAGAAGCCACTGCCAGGTAAGTGCATTGGTCTCGGGGGGGGCCCACACTGCATTGAAGGGGGCACACACACTGGTTTCTGCATTGATGGGGGCATGCTGTGGCACTCTGCAATGATTGGGGGCACGCTGTGGTGCTCTGCATTGATTGGGGGGCACACTGTGGCATTCTTCATTGATTGGGGGGCATGCTGTGGCACTCTGCATTGATTGGGGGGCACGCTGTGGCACTCTGCATTGATTGGGGGCACCCTGTGGCACTCTGCATTGATTGGGGGGCATCCTGTGGCACTCTGCATTGATTGGGGGGCACACTGTGGCACTCTGCATTGATTGGGGGGCATGCTGTGGCACTCTGCATTGATTGGGGACGTGCTGTGGCACTCTGCATTGATTGGGGGCACACTGTGGCACTCTGCATTGATTGGGGGGCACGCTGTGGCACTCTGCATTTATTGGGGGCATGCTGTGGCACTCTGCATTGATTGTGGGCATGCTGTGGCACTCTGCATTGATTGGGGGGCACGCTGTGGCACTCTGCATTGATTGGGGGCATGCTGTGGCACTCTGCATTGATGGGGGCATGCTGTGGCACTCTGCATTGATGGGGGCATGCTGTGGCACTCTGCATTGATGGGGGCATGCTGTGGCACTCTGCATTGATTGGGGGGCACGCTGTGGCACTCTGCATTGATTGGGGGCATGCTGTGGCACTCTGCATTGATTGGGGGGCATGCTGTGGCATTCTGCATTGATTGGGGGGCACACTGTGGTGCTCTGCATTGATTGAGGGGCACACTGTGGCATTCTGCATTGATTGGGGGGCATGCTGTGGCACTCTGCATTGATTGGGGGCATGCTGTGCCACTCTGCATTGATTGGGGGGGCACGCTGTGGCACTCTGCATTGATTGGGGGGCATCCTGTGGCACTCTGCATTGATTGGTGGGCACGCTGTGGCACTCTGCATTGATTGGGGGGCACGCTGTGACACTCTGCATTGATTGGGGGGCACGCTGTGGCACTCTGCATTGATTGGGGACATGCTGTGGCACTCTGCATTGATTGGGGGCATGCTGTGGCACTCTGCATTGATTGGGGGGCACACTGTGGCATTCTGCATTGATTGGGGGGCACACTGTGGCACTCTGCATTGATTGGGGGCACGCTGTGGCACTCTGCATTTATTGGGGGGCATCCTGTGGCACTCTGCATTTATTGGGGGGCACGCTGTGGCACTCTGCATTTATTGGGGGGCATGCTGTGGCACTCTGCATTGATTGGGGACATGCTGTGGCACTCTGCATTGATTGGGGGCATGCTGTGGCACACTGCATTGATTGGGGGGCACGCTGTGGCACTCTGCATTGATTGGGGGGCATGCTGTGGCACTCTGCATTTATTGGGGAGCACGCTGTGGCACTCTGCATTGATTGGGGGGCATGCTGTGGCACTCTGCATTGATTGGGGGCATGCTGTGGCACTCTGCATTGATTGGGGGGCACGCTTTGGCACTCTGCATTGATTGGGGACATGCTGTGGCACTCTGCATTGATTGGGGGGCACGCTGTGGCACTCTGCATTGATTGGGGGGCACGCTGTGGCACTCTGCATTGATTGGGGGGCAGGCTGTGGCACTCTGCATTGATTGGGGGGCAGGCTGTGGCACTCTGCATTTATTGGGGGGCACGCTGTGGCACTCTGCATTGATTGGGGGCATGCTGTGGCACTCTGCATTGATTGGGGGGCACGCTGTGGCACTCTGCATTGATTGGGGGCATGCTGTGGATCTCTGCATTGATGGGGGCATGCTGTGGTACTCTGCATTTATTGGGGGGCATGCTGTGGCACTCTGCATTGATTGGGGGCACGCTGTGGCACTCTGCATTGATTGGGGGGCACGCTGTGGCATTCTGCATTGATTGGGGGGGCATGCTGTGGCACTCTGCATTGATGGGGGCATGCTGTGGCACTCTGCATTGATTGGGGGCACGCTGTGGCACTCTGCATTGATTGGGGGCACGCTGTGGCATTCTGCATTGATTGGGGGCATGCTGCGGCGCTCTGCATTGATTGGGGGCACGCTGTGGCACTCCGCATTGATTGGGGGCATGCTGGTCACTCATTTTTCTGTTTGCGCCCCCCCCAAAAAATTTTGAGCACCAGCCGCCACTGCCCCCTAGTATGTTTGATGCATACATATTCTTAGCCCCCAAGTGCATAACTTTACATTTATCAACAATAATCCTCATTTGCCACATAGTTGCCTAATTAAACAGTGCATTGAGGTTGGCTTGTAAATTGAAGTTATTCCACTGCATAGCTTGGTATCATCTGCAAAGACTGAAATTATACTTGTAATCCCAGACCCTATATTATTTATAAATATATTGAAAAGTAAGGGTCCCAAGACTGAACCTTGGGGTACACCACTGATAATCTTAGACCTTTCAGAGTAAGAATCATTAACTACTACTCTCTGAAATCGGATTTATAGCCAATTTTCTATCCATTCACAAAATGATTATTCCAGGAATCCAGGAATAGAAATCTTCCAATGAAGATGCTAGTTCTGGTAAACCTGGTGACAACCAGGGACTCTCTCACTTTGGAGGGGCATGTCCTCTCACTTTCTGTTTTTGCTATGGTACAGTGAGTAAAGAAAAATCTCCCCAATTATACAAAGATGGCAAAAAAAACTTGATTATAACCTTCCCTTATTCTATCCAAAATGAAAAATCATTGCCTTTAACTCTACTTTACTCTGTCTAGCAACCCTTTAGACTTCCCATTCCATTGTCCTTCTGGCTGGACATCAAGCAGCTCTACTATCAAACTCAGACAAGGAATTGCAATTCTCTTTTCTGGCAATGCAAAATAATATTTTAGTATAAAGTGACATAGAAAATATCTCAAAGATATAGCCATAGTTACCTCTAAAAACCACACTATCAGCACTTTCTGTTCGCTAGTTGAACTTAATATTCATGTCTTTTCTGGACTCCTATAATTAGTATAAACCAAATACTGATTTACAACTATGTTTAGCACGGTTACATTGTGGATATCATGTGACCAGAGACGGCTCCATCAGGTTTTTTGGGGAGACAGTGGTGAGGACCACATGAAAACCGTTGACACTCATATTTGTGATTTCTACTTTTAGCAGACCACACAGATAATGTTATGTTGTTTTTCTTAATCTTTTTATATTTCAGTCCATGTAATGATTGTTTCTGGCATGAATGCTCTTCAATTATATGCATTCTTCCGCTATTGTATAAAATGAACATTGACTAAGGGAAGACGACACATGGCTAGAAAAGCTTATTCAGTGTTTTTAATTCTCAGTGAAAATGGAAGGTTACTGTAAGCAAATAGCAATATATGTGTAGCATGTAAAGAGTTTTATATATACTGATCACATCTGCTTCATCCAATATGCCATGTCCAGCTGCTGCTGATCACTACAGAACATACAAGCCAGCAGGAGGAACCACAGCGAGCAAGTATTTGTGTCATCTTATGGTCAAATATTGCCTCTCAGTCTTCTTACTGCAACACTCACCAGCCCACGTGGCTGTCTTCCTCCCAGGAGATTAGCCCGGCAGTGTTCTCCTGCTGTCCTTTCCTTGCTCCCGTGCCTCCTGGTCAGGATCCCTCCATGTGTCATGAGAAGGGGTCCCTTCTGCCCGAGCCCAGGCCTAAGTTCACTCCTCCCAGACTAGGGGGCTACTCTCAAAGGCCTCTGACAGCCTAACACTCCATCTCCATCTTCCACCCGAACTCACACTGCCCCTTCCAGGGCTGAAGTGGTTAAACGAGACTTTACAATTACGTTAAGGTTCATCTCACAGCATCTCTATGGTGTTAAGGTTTGGGCTCTGACTGGGCCACTCCAAATGGTGCATCTTCTTTTTCTGAAGCCAGTCTCTGGTGGATTTACTTTAATGCTTAGGGCAGAGGCGTAACTAGAACCTTCAGGGCCCTGATGCAAGAAACCATGAAGGGCCCCCCAGACCCCTGGCCGGGGCCCTTTCCTTCAAGCCTGGGGCTCTTCCCACTAATCCTGGGGCTCTTTACTCTTGTTGCATGGCCTTTTATTTTGGTCCCGCAGCAGTATCCTTTCACAAGTTCTGCAGTGGCCCCCTTCCTGCAATCTTGAGGCCTCCCCACAGTGGTGCAATGCCAGGGCCCGGTCGCAAGTGTGACCTTTGAGATCCTGGAAGTTCACACACTGGTTTGCTATTGGGCCCCCTGGAGCATGGGGCCCGGTAGCAATTGCAACCCCTGCAACCCCTGTAGTTACGCCCCTGGCTTAGGGTCATTGTTTTGTGGCATTGCCCAACTTTTACTAAGCTTCAGCTGGCAGAAAGCCAACCAGACATTATCCTGTAAGATATTTTGGTAAACTTGGGAAATCATTTTCCCTAAATGGAGGCAAGTGGTCCAATCCCTGAGGCAGAGAAGCAAGCCCAGGTGATGAAGTTCCCTCCACCATACTTCACCGTTGGGATGATGTTTTTATGTTGGTAAGCTTTGCCATTTTTGCTCCATAAATAGTGCTGAGCATTCTTCCCAAACAATTCAACATTTGTTTCATCGGTCCACAAAACATTTTTCCAGTAGGGCTTGCCAAGGTGCTCTTTGACAAACCTTAGACCCACAGCAAGGTTTTTGTTGTGTATTGAATGCACAATTAGGAGATAACAGAATGTTGTCACAGCATAACAGGAGGTGCCTGAACAAGAACTTTCATGGCAGGAGTAACAGATATTCTTTAAGAGAAAGCTGCAGATTTAAAAGATTAAAGTGTTACTAAACCCACAACAGTAAAATAAATCTATATATGCAGTAAAGCATGCTTGTTATACTCACTGTTGAACCTAAGGGGTTAATCCTTTGCGTTGTGTATAATGGCTGTTTGATCCTGTCCCTCTGATCCTCCTTTTTTTTCACTGTCTCCAAAAAATAACCTGATATTTACAGAGCCAGGGGATGGGCTGCACATGCTCAGTTTGGTGTGTATTGTGTATTACTAGAGAGTTTTTGTTTCTCTAGAGAGTGCATGTGATCAGCACAGGGCCAATCAGCACTGTCCAGACATGTCCGGACAAAGGATCAGAGAAGAATAAAAACTCCTCCTACAATCTTTACCAGGAACTGATACAAGTCAGTTAAAAAAGAATTGGACATTTTTTTTTGGGGGGGGGGGTCACTTACCTTAATTTAGGGGCATCTCTGTCTGACTTCCTCCTTCTGCAGCCACGGCCCGGACGTCACTTCCAGTTTCGCATTGCGTCCTGGGAGATGTGAGTCATCAATCCCAGGATGCAATGGGAATGGCCGGCCGCTACTCTGATTGCCGATCGCAATCTACAGCGCATGCCTGAGATTGCGATCAGCATTTTGGGAGCCAGAAACCAGGAAGAAGGTCACAGCGGGGGACACAGCGGCTTCAGACGCCCACACCGGAGATGGCCGCGCTCTGCAATCAATTTTAAAGGTAAGATTTTATCTTAATTCAATTACTGTCCTGTACTGTAATGTGGGGTTAGTGTTAGTGTAATTGGCGTTAGCTTAGGATTAGGGGGGTATTTTTATCTAAAAAATGTTTTTGTGGCCGGAAATCCACTTTAAGTTTTTAGTGATTGAGTTTACATCTACTTTAACCTGTTCACGATTGCGCTATAGCCGAATAACAGCTACAGCGCGGTCGCACTTTGATTATAACTGGAAAATCCACAACAGTGTCCTGATTATCAGTGCAGCCCCATTTGTGCCCACCAGTGCTGCCAATCAGTGCCCACTGGTGCTGCCAATCAGTGCTCACCAATCAGTGCCCATCAGTGATGCCCTATTAGTGGTGCCAATTAATGCCCATCCGTGCCACCTACCTGTGCCTGTTAATGCCACCTATCAGTGTCCATTAGTGCCCATCAGTACTACCTATCTGTGCCCATCAGTGCACATATCAGTGCAGCCTCATCAGTACCTTCTTATTAGTGCCCATCAGTGCACCCTATTAATGCCCATCAATGTAGCCTCATGAGCGCACATCAGAGAAGGAGAAAAATTCCTTAATTACAAAATGTAATGACTGAATCTGAAAAAAAATGTTCGCCCTTTTTCGTTTGCTTAACCAAAAATAATAAACCCCAGTTGTGATTAAATAGCACCAAAAGAAAGTTCTATTTGTCTAAAAAAAATGCTGAAAATGTTGTTTGGGTACAGTGTAGCATGACCACGCAATTGTCGTTTAAAGTGTGACAGCGCTGAAAGCTTAAAATTGGCCTGGTCATGAAGTACGTGAAAGTGCCCAGTAGGCAAGTGGTTAAAGCAGGCCTTCGCCTTTCTTAATAGTGCTCTCCCCCCCCCCCCCCCCCCCACCCAACCCCTTTCACAGGTTTTCTTTTTGTGTATCTACGTTATTTTGTGTACCCTGCCAGGACGTTCGCCTAGGGGAGAATGAAATAGTCCCAGCCACCTCCTAGGATACCACATCATGGATCACAGGAGGTTTCAAAGCTATTTACATTATTTACATCACATTGCTCATACACAATTTGCACCATCAGGTGGGCAGCTCTAAGGACCCGGAAGAAACATACAGACCCTAATTACTTCAGAAACAAAGATGGCGGCATGGGACCCTGCATGTGGTGGAGAAGCAGCACAGTTCTAGATTCGCAAAGTGGGGTAAGTATGCTATTTCAACTCAATACAGAGGACAAAGTAAAACCGATTAAGATCAAAAATAACCTTGGGGTATAGTGTGGGAATTCCTCTCTAAATCCAGCATTTCCAAGGCAGTATTTTCAGATATACTTCTGGTGCCACATGCTACATCAGAGGGACAGTGGACGCTTAGCTAGGTAAATAAGTGGCTGGGTTGAAGAGTTGAGATTTCTGTAGAACAGGGATGGCTCCTCAGTAATCAGCTTATTTAACTACTTCCCACCCAAGGTAGGTACCAGTACGTCCTCAGGTTTCAGTGGTTATACCGGGATGATGTCTACACCCTACAGTCATCGTCCTGGTATCATTCTTTTCAGCCAGCGACTCTCTTTCAGGCAGAAGTGATCTGAGTGGCTAATTAGCCATCTGATTACTTCTGTGGGTGGCAGAAGGGTTCCTACCCCCTGCCCCCACTGCCTCTCCTGGGCTCTCCTGTCCCACCGTGGAAGCCGGGAGAGATGCAGCTGGGGGCGATAGCTGCCCTGTACAAATAGAGAGGGACTGATGTTGTTCCCCTCTTTTTGTAACCCTGGAAACCAGAAGTGACTAGTAATTTGTCACTTGTAGTTCTGCCCCTTTGTTTACCTGGCCACCAGCGGCCAGAAAAGCAGCCAATCGGATCAATCTCGGTCTGATCGGCTGCATGGGGGTCCAGAGGAGAGATCTGGGGTCTAATAAAGAGGACCTGTCATGGTCCATGCTGTCACAAGAGATGTTGTTCATCCCTTGTGATAGCCATAGGTGTGCGCAGCCTATTAAATTAGGGTGTGCACCCCAAAGCTCATACACACGTGTTTCTGTGTGTCTACATATATATGACCCCAGCACATTAATCTCCCTGCCGGCACATTGAAAGGCAAGTGCCTAAAGGCTTCTATTATGGCAGAGCCAGTAGGAGAGAGATTTTTGCCATCTTCCTGCCAGCACAAAAAGTGATAATGTTAATGTACATGGGGTGATTAGGGGGTGCCCAGGCACACCTGGCACACCCTGTGCGCACACCTATGGTGATAGCAATAAAGTTAGTGCAGAAATTAAAAGAAAAAAAAATTACCCCCATCTTACCGTGCTTACGCACAAATGCGAACACATACATTACTCCCGCACGCATATGTAAATGGTGATCGCACCACACGTGACGTATTGTCGTAAATGTCAGAGTGAGAGCAAGCAATAATTCTACCACTAGACCTCCTGTGCCAATCTAAACTGGTAACATGTGAAGGCATTTAAAGTGTCGCCTATGGAGAATTTTAAGCACCGTAGTTTGCTGCCATTCCATGGGCAGATGTAAGTTTAAAGCATTACATGTTAGGTATTTATTTACTCTGCGTAACATCATCTTTTACATTATACAAAAAAATTGGGCTAACTTTAACCGGTTGCCGACTGCGCACAGTATATTTACTGCGGCAGTCGGCCCCGGCCAGGCAGAGTGACGTAGGTCTACGTCGCTCGCCTGTCACTCCTTCTAGAGCAAATAGCCTCGGCTCGTTCACGGAGGAGTGCGGGAGTGTGACTAGCGGACCCGATGTCCGCCGGTCACACTACGATCGCCGGTACAGCGGGAGAAAGACAGAGCGGCTTATGTAAACAAGCCGCCTGTCAGTTCTCCCTGTGTAAAAGTGAAGATCAGACAGTTCTACTATGTAGAACTGTTGATCTTTGTTTTTACACTAGTAGACCTGTCCCTGCACAGTTAGAATCACGCCCCTAGGACACACTTAACCCCTCCCTGTCCAATACTGTTAACCCCTTCCCTGCCAGTGTCATTTTTGCAGTAACAGTGCATATATATAGCACTGATTACTGCAGTAATGTCACTGGTACCCCCAAAAGTATCAAAAATGTCAGTCAAGGGTCCGATCTGTCCGCCGCAATGTTGCAGTACCGCAAAAAAAATCGCAGATCGCCGCCATTACTCGTTAAAAAAAAAAAACACCAAAAATGACAAAAATCTTTCCCTTTGTTAGTAAACGCGATAACTTTTGCGCAAACCAATCAAAATACGCTTTTTGCGATTTTTTTTACCAAACATAGGTAGCGTAAAACAAATTGGCCGAAAATGTTAAAAAATTTTGATTTTTACATTTTTTTTGGGGGGGATTTCATATAAAAAAAAGTGAAAAATATTGTTGTTTTTGCAAAAATTACGCTCTTTTTTTGTTTATAGCGTGTGATCAAAAAATCGCACAGGTGATCAAATACCACCAAAAGAAAGCTCTGTTTGTGGGAAAAAAAGGACGTGAAATTCGTTTAGGTACAGCGTCGCACGACCGCGCAATTGTCCGTTAAAGTCACGCAGTAAAAAATCGCAAAAAACCCCCTGGTCTTTTAGCAGGAAAATCCTCCGGTGGTAAAGTGGTTAATGTTTTGTTTTTCCTTCAATTCGTGAAATTGTGTTTAAAACCACTGCGCAAATACCATGTGACAAAAAACTGCAACACCCATCATTTTATTCTATGGCGTCTCTGCTAAATATATATATATATATATATATATATATATGTATATATATATATATATATATATATATACAGTATATATAATGTTTTGGGGTTCCAAGTCATTTTCTAGCAAAAAGTTGATTTTTACATGTGGGAGCGAAGTGTCAGTAATGGCCCGGGTGAGACGTTTTTAAATAGCAAAATTGAGTGTTGGGATAAAAATTCAAAATGTTAGAAAGGTGGAAGATTTTATTTTTATTTTTTTTCCTTTTTTATGCTTCTGACAGATTTCCCTATTTTCTTGCTTTGACTTTAAAAAAAAATCCTCTTTCAGTTAGCCGTTTTACTTTAAAGACAAGTTTTCTTGCCAGCATCTTGTTAATTTGTGATGTGTATACCATGAGACTGCACTTCCCCGCCTTGTTCCTCCCCTGTCTAGTATTACACTGCCTGTCTCCTAACTGACATTAACCGTTATTACAGCAATTCATTGTGATACTTTTAATGTCAGATTTGTACATCGCATACAAAGCAGAGGCAGCATACCCTGCAATTTATCCTGAGAAGGTGTAGGAGGATCCTAACAAGTCTCCAGATTCTGGCAATAAAATATTTTTGAAAGGTGTAAGAAGAGGAATATGGAAAAGTGGGTTACATGTGGCATTTTCCTTAAAAGAGAACCTGTACTATTTCCATTCAGGGTTAAAATGGTATTAAACCTAAAACCAAAAATGTAATATATTGAAGCTAACAAATCATTAGATGTGATGGTTGCATTAGTTTTCTTTTTTCTTTTTTTCCCTCTGTTTTCACCTGGTGATCTAGCCAGTAACACACCTTCTGTATTAGAGTGCCACCGCTCTCAATGAATGCACTTATAGACAGGTGCATTATCAGTCTGGGTGGGGGAGTGTAGTGGAAAATGTACTAGCAGATTTAGATACACTAACAAACTGAAGTCAAACACCAGCTGAAACTTTATAAACAGGTGCAGCAAACAGTTTTTCTTTTTTTTTTTTTCGTTTTGGGATAAAGGCTTTACATAAATAAATATAAAACTGATCATTGTAAGCAACCTTGCCAGTGTTAAATGGTATGTCTCATCTCTGTAAACGGATACATCTGTAAAAGAGCTTGTTCTTTTAAAAACAACAGACTTACTGGCTAGATCGCCAGATGAAAATAAAGGAAAGAACGCCTGAAAAAAAAAAAAACGAATGCAGCCATCATAAGCTAAGAATTGGTAAGCTGCAATATAATAATGTTTGCTTGTGGATTTAATACTGCTTTAACTAACAGGTTTGCTTGATAGCTAGCCACTGCTGATATTTACCTTCTCTATGCTCCATCAACGCCCTTTTGGAGTCCTCTGAAATAATTCTGGGTATTGGGGAGCCTGTGACTCTTTCACTTATCCCCCTAAATGTCTAATCACCAGGGCCCAGTACTGTCACATGGAGGTAGGAATATATTACATTTTTGTATTGGATTTAGATACACTTTAGACTGGTGGGAGGATAAGGTAAGGCAGGTATTTCATGGACCATAGCCATACAGTGACTTGATTACAGTGATGTAACAATAGCCGTATCAGTCTGTACAAATGCTATAAAGCCCAGGGAGGTCAGGGAGGTTGTTAAAGTGATACTAAAGCTTAGATTTTTTCTTTAAAAAAAACAAACATGTTATACTTACCTCCTCTGTGCAGTTGGTTTTGCACAGGGCAGCCCGGATCCTCCTCTTCCCGAGTCCCTGGCTGGAGCTCCTGGCCACTCCCTCCTGTAGAGTGCCCCCACAGCAAGCAACTTGCTATTCAGACACAGAGCCACGACCTGGTCCCGCCCCTCTCTCTCCTGATTGGCTAACTGATTTTGATTGCCAGCAGCGGGAGCCAATAGTGCCGCTGCTGTTTCTTAGTCAAACAGGAGGGAGAGTCCCAGACAGCCGGGGCATTTGTGCACCTCGCTAGATAGAGATGGGGCTCAGGTAAGTATTAGGGGGCTGAGGGGGGCTGCTGCACACAGAAGGTTTTTTACCTTAATGCATTAAAGGAGATGTACAGTCAAAGCTAGTTTGGCTGTACTTCTCCTATGGATCACAGGACTGCAGTTCAATTTGCACTCCTGTGACCCGCTTGCTGCAGAGAGCGGTCTGAAGTCCGCTCTCTGCTTATGTCACAGAGCCGGTCCAGGCACCGCGTCATCATGACCATGAAGTCAGCATCCGCCCACATGCCTGGAACGACACCCGGCTCAGCCTCTCAGCAACCCGCTGAGAGCCTAAGCCGGCCACCTAAGGGAGCAGCTCTCTGCTCGTGGAGCTGTGAGAACCGAGCGATCGGCAGTGTTTGATCGCTCAGTTCTCAGTGTTAGAGATGCCGGGGGACAAATGCAGCATTGGACCAATGCTGCATCCACCTAGGTAAGTATGAAACTAAAAAAAAAAAAAACTTCTACCTTTACAACCACTTCAAGGAAAACAGAGGATCCCAGTATGTGCACATGAAAGGTAACACATATCCAGTAGTATATTATTAGGACCTGGAAAGGTTGCTGAAGATGCTGACCCCCTTTTGGTCTCCAGTCTAGGAGAGCTGACATCATATTCACAAGAGGAGCCTACAGGATTGTTTCTAGTCACAGATTTCATTTCTTTCTGTAGGGTAAGTAGTATTTGCCCAGCTGTCTTAGAAGTTTGGCTATATTGCCCTTGGAGCTCCTGCTGCAATTCCTAGCGGCTCTAAAATGATTCTGTATGTCTAATACGATCTTCCTCAGGCTGCAAAGAGCAGTGGTAATATTTTCATTTTCGATTAAATTAACACTATTTTAGTCTACTAAAATACGACTAAATCTAAAACAATTCAGATGACTAAAATACAATTAAATCTAAAATGGCATTTTAGGCAAAAAAACTTTGACTAAAACTAAATTAAAATTTGACATAAAAATGAACACTGTTTATGCAGTACATCACAACAGCTAAATTTGTGTCTGTAGTGTTCAAACTTAAACCACTAGCCGCACGCATGCCCACTCGCCAGCAGGGAAGCCAATCCACAAGGCCGGCGGCAGCGATTGCCGTTGGGCACCCGTGATCGCTCCCCGTGAAGAAAAAAACGGCGGTCTGCTGTTGTAAACACAGCAGACCATTGTTCTCTCTGGAATCAATGCAGAGCTCCTGTATTCCTCCTATTTAGAAACACAGGTCTCTGTTTTGATTTCACAAGCCCATCCCCCACAGTTAGAAAACACCCCCTAGTTACACATTTAACCCTTTGATCGTCCCTGGGTTAACCCCTTCCCTGTCAGTGTCATTTTTACAGTAACAGTGCATATTGTTAGCACTGATTACAGTAGTAATGTCACTGGTCCCCCCCCCCCCCAAAGTGTCAAAAATGTCAGTTAGGAGGTCCAATCTGTCCGCCGCAATGTCGCAGTCCCTCTAAAAAATGCTTCTAAGTAAAAAATGCTTCTATTACTAATAAAAATAAATATAAATGACATAAATCTTTCCCCTAGTTTGTAGACGCAATAACTTTGGCGCAAACCAATCAATATACACTTATTGGGATTTTTTTTACCAAAAATATGTAGCAGAGTACAAATTGGCCTGACATTCCCAATAAAAAAAATTAGATTTTAAAAATTTTTTTATTGGGAATGTTATATAGCTGAAAGTGAAAAATATTGTTTGTTTTTTTCAGAATTGTCACTTTTTTTTTGTTTATAGCGCAAAAAATAAAAATCGCAGACGTGATCAAATACCACCAAAAGAAAACTCTATTTGTGGGGAAAAAAAAAAGACATCAATTTTATTTGGGTACAGCGTTGCACGACCGCGCAATTGTCCATTAAAATAACATAGTGCCGAATCGCAAAAAATGGTCTGGTCATTAAGGGGGGAAATCTTCCGGTCCAAAAGTGGTCAATACCCTAAATTATAACATGTTATTAGAATTTTACTCCAGAGGTATATAATGATAAATAATGAAAACAATTTAACTAAGACCATTACATTTTAGTCGACCAAAATGTACTAGAAATTTTAGTCGACTAAAATACAACTAAAATGAAAAGGATTCAGATGACTAAAATATGACAAGAAATAAAATGGTATTTTAGTCAACAGACTATGACTAAAACTAAATTGAAATTTGAATTTAAAATTAACACTGGTAAAGAGCTGAAAACTGATAAAATTATAGGTTTATAGTTTTGCAAAATAAATCCTCAAGGAGATTGTATTAAGAAATACAACCCATGGCCCTTGACCTCAAACCAGGCAAGCGCATGCCCAGGGCCTGCAACCTGTTGATCGCAATCTGGGCTTGCCATCCCGCCATTGCAGAGAGTCAGAGTGCATCGAGCTGGGTGACCTACCTGTGTCATTCTCTTTTACACTTGGACAGGAGGGGCGGTGTACACAGAACCTGATCCCCTCCATTTTCCCCCTGCTATCACTGAATACCGGCTTCTCCTCTTCTCCCTCCTGCTGACATTCAGTGGCTGAAGGAGGAAAATGTTCATTATGCTATTAAAAATCGAAAATTCTGAACTATTTCATTTCATTATGGCCCCAAACTGGTTACCAAATCGCTATACCAAAATACCCCTGTGTTAGGGACATAGAGTAAAAGGGGCATAAATGTTGGTGTATAATCGTTTATAAACGCATGGCACCTGTCTTCTCTTACGGTCCAGAATGACTATGTGTCTTTTCTGTTGTCCCCCCCCCCCCCCCCTTTTAGGGCAGATGTTCTATGGGCTCTATAGGTACCTACACACTCTTATAACAAGCATGAGGCATACAGATTTTGCCACTTTAGAACACTTGAGCTTATGGTTTGGCACTCCTATGGGCTTTCCCTTAAAGTGATATCATAGAATTAAAACGCTTACTACTCTGAGAAACATTGTTCTTCTGCTTTCATCCACCCAGATATGAGACATGGAGTGACTACCCTCACTACTATGTCACTATACATTGCCTTTTTTGAGTTTCCCAAAACGCACAGTCCTCCTCGTTAAAGAATTCTCTATGGAAATTGAGATATGTGCCTGATTACTATATGTACAGGTATGTATACATTTTTCTGTCCATTTACCAAGTATATAAATAGGATATATATGCTTATACTATAATTACAGCATGGATCCCCACATATACTCACTATTGGCAGCCTCCGTTCTTTCCCCTAAACTCCTCTAGTGTCTGAATGCAACTTAAGACCCAATGTTATATTGTGTTGATATTGCAAAAATAGAAGGACTTATCTGAGATGTGTAAGACGATTATATGTAATTAAAAGGAAAGATAAATGATATGTAATTGTAAATTATAACATACTGAAAATAAGGTAACACATATATGCAATCTATCTAAATACTGTTATTTCTCACACAGACAAAAGAAATGATATGCTCCAGATGAAGCTTTTTTGTCTAAGAAAGCGAAACATGTCGAGCAAAGGTCATATATTACATGGTGAATGTTAACTTATATTTTCAGTCGACCCTGCTGACCGGCACCATACTGCTTGGGTGTCCGTCGGCGGTTCTTCTGATAACAAGCAATACGTTTCCAAGGGTTATATGACTACAAATGATCTTGTACTTTGAACTGTATGTAAACCGACTGTTATAAGTTCTATGCACTGAGATATTGTACAACATAGACCATTGTTGTGTGGTCTCACTGTGTCCTTAATACACAATTATTTGCCTGTATTTTTCTATGATTTTAAAATATTTAGTTCTGTGTTGAATAAAAGAAATATTTTTTTAACAAAACTCTTGTGCCCGAAATCTCTGTTTCCCAATCCTTCCAAATGTAATTGATCAATTGAGGATAGGGGCACACCCTAAATTGGATACGTCATGGCCAAGATGGCTGCTATCTGTGGACACATGACTTGTAAAATAATTCTGATATAAAGGTGGAAGCACCAGCCATCCTGGGAAGTGGCAAGCAGCAAAGTATATAGGTTTAAGTATTACTTATTACCTTGTATACATATTATATTTGAGCAGTATCATATGGAAGGATCGTGAAACATCTTTTATGCAAAAAAACCCCGTAAAAAGTTGCCTATAATTTTCTAGTGCCAATTTTTGGCCTGCATCTGGCCTTTGAAGATAATTTTGTATTTGTTTATGTAGTCAAGCCATAATTTATACACATTTCTTCAAAAAATAGAAACCTATATAGAAGAGACCATAAATCATTCTAACAACAACTGATAGAATTCATAGGACAACCATGGATTTCGTTGGAAATGCATGGACGGGTCTTATGACTGAAATTGAATCTACCTGTAACATCCCGGCCAAGGACGATATAAGCCTAAACCAATATATTAATACAGTAAAGAGACTTATTAAAAAAAAGTCAAATCTATATTGGCATATAGAATTTTTCTTGAAGTATATACAGGCAAATGTATGCCCTATGGGTCTGAGGATTCATCTATTCCCCTCCTTCGATAATGCTTCGAGCGAGTTTAGAACTTTGTGGGAACGTATTCTAACCAAATGCAGTACCGACTTGTGCCAGCTGTTGGTGTCCCAATACAAATTAGACCTAGCTACTTTGGATACTGAGTTATCATCTTTATATACTAAGAACGAGAATCTAAAAAAACATATACATTACGAGGCAAGATGGAAGGAGGTGAAGGAGTATGGAATCAAACTTAATAGGGATATCATTGGTAAAAAACAAACTAAATTTTTAAAAGATAAGATGGCCTTCACGGAAGGCTATGCTTACCGATGGCCGGGACCCAATAGTTCAAGGCGACCCCGCTATTCGCGAGGCCCCCGTGAACAGATGTTGAATACAGGTCCAAGGGAAACCGACTGGGAATCAGACTCGTCTTCGATCTCCGCACAATCTAATAGATCCAAAACATCGATTAGATCTAATCAAGATACTAGACCAAAAACAGACATGGCGACACGTAAACGAGGACAACAGGAAGGAACTAATTACACACCACGCTCCAAAAAGCGACCCGATGAAACTTCCAAATTTCAATCATTAGGAACTGGGGGGACTCAAATTGGACAGACTGTTCGATCTGTCGAGGCACTTACACAAGATGGTTTGGAAGCACAGGACCCTTATTTGGGACCCCTGGCTCTCCAAGCGATACAAATGTTGCAACCCTTATCCACTAACACTAATCCAAGTAATTCATCTACACAGGATTTCACATCTAATTCCCAAACACATTCACTAGGTGCCGTGGCACCGGTTTTTTCTAATACACTACCTTTAAATATACCCAGCACTACCTCTCTTAGACAAACCACTATTGATGGCCACTTTGCAGCTTCACAGGCCCAGGCCTCAAATTTTCCCCTGAGCACATCACTAAGCCTTCCCACTTAAAATTATCGATCATTAACTTAACCCCTTATCACTTCTCCCCCCAAGAACAAGAGGTCCTTGAACTTGGCCTCACGTTCTGTCCATCTACTCCTATGGATAGATATGAGACCATAAAGGACGTCTATATGTTCATAAGGAACTTGACGTATAAACATATCTATGACCCAGAAAGACAACGCAATACACAAGATAAAGAAATTTCAGAAAAAATAAAACATTATACAATGCAAGAATTCCGTGTTTTACGGGATCTAATCTTACTATTGGAGGAAGGCAGTCTTCCGGATTCCCAGCCCCCCGATCAACCTATACAAACAAAGACAGTAAATCCAAGACAGGTCCCCTTCAAACCAAAATCCAATAATTTCCCTGACTTGACTACAAATCCTAACCTTTTGGCTTTTCTGACCACAGTGGTAGGTGAGATTAAAAATTGTGAGCTAAAATCAACACAAAATAATCTTTCTAAACAACAACTACAGATGCTTAACAAACTAAGAAACCATACAGACTTGGTTATTAAACCCTCAGATAAGGGTGGTAACCTAGTATTGATGACTCGAGAGGGATACGAAAAAATGTGCCTCAATATCCTCTCAAATCGTACATGGTACAAAAAGATATCCCCATCGGTTACTACAGAATTTAAAGCGGAGTATTTGGACATAATTGGACGTGCATATCAATTGGCTCTTATAGACAAAGACTGTTATAATTTTCTTAACAACAAATTTCCGAGACAGGCGACATTCTATTCACTCCCAAAAACCCATAAAAATTTAACTTCTCCACCCGGGAGGCCTATTGTATCGGGCATTGGAAGTTTAACTGAAAATGCGAGTCGTTTGATCGATTATTATTTACTACCACACGTAGTGCGGTTACCGTCATACGTCAAGGACACACTCGAGTTTTTAAAAATGATTGAAGATATGGTGGTTCCTCCCGACGCCCTGCTCGTGACTTTGGATGTGGAGGCACTATACTCCAGTATCCCTCACGAGCAGGGCGTCGGGATGATACGCACGTTCTTATATGAGCAAGATCATCACACTTGGCCATTTTGTGATTTTATTTTGGAACTTTTATTGTTTATTTTGAAACACAACTGGTTTACATTCAACGGGTCCCACTACCTCCAGGTGCAGGGCGTGGCCATGGGCACTTGTTGTGCCCCGGCCTACGCCAACCTGTACCTGGGGGGGTGGGAGCGACAAATCACATCAGATGAAAATTTATCTCATTTTTTTTCCTCTGTGGCAATCTGGTTTCGTTATATAGACGACATTTTTGCTGTCTGGACAGGTTCAAAATCAATGCTAGATGAGTTTATTGCCCAACTAAATATAAACGACTTCAACTTGAAGTTAACATCTACCATCAGTGACTCGAGTGTTAATTTCCTTGACCTAACGGTATTCAAACATGTGGATGGACACCTGACGACTAACCTATACAGAAAGGAGACGTCAGGGAATGTAATATTACATGCGTCTAGCGCCCACCCAGGGGCGCTTATACGTAGTATTCCATACGCCCAATACATACGCCTACGGTGTAATTGCACATCTGATAAGGATTTCAAAATACAGGCTAACCTTTTACGAGAACGCCTAATGGCTCGTGGATACAGTAAGCGTCTGTTGAGAACAGCTTTTAACAAAGCGTTTTCTCAAAATAGAAACAACCTCATCTTTAGAGCCAAACCTCCAAATACGCAATCGACAGTTAAACTAATAACCAAATACTCCGCTCATGAAAAAGTATTGAGAGATATTCTTGAACGGAACTGGCATCTTCTTCGTGATGATCCAGTTATAAACAAATACGTGGGCAAACATCCCCAAATTGTTTTCAGGAGAACAAGATCTTTAAGAGATCAACTAACAACAAGCCACTATCAACCCATTAGAAATAAAGTAACAACAGGTAGAGGTACTTATAAATGTCGCAAATGCGCTTTATGTCCTTGGATAGAGGAGAATACTGAATACATTTTACCCAATGGGGAGACATTTGCTCCAAAATTTCGAGCCGACTGTAGCACACGTGGAGTGGTATACATGATGCATTGCACCTGCGGCATGTTCTATATAGGTAAAACTATAAGAGAGCTCCGCCAAAGGATAAATGACCATGTATACGTATCAGCAGGGGGAAGGATGATCACGCCCGTGAGCAGACACCTTGACCTATACCACAGGTTCAATCCCAAAAAGGCTAGATTCTATGTGCTTGAGGTTATCCCTCAAGATCCTCGGGGTGGCAACTGGGACAAAAAAATTCTCCAGAGAGAAACTCTCTGGATAGAGCGTCTCAATGCCACTTATAGACCTGGGTTAAACGAAACACAGTCGTACAAACCCTTTCTGTGAAGGTTTCCTTGCTTACCTAATGCCAACAGACCTAATTGACCTCGAGTAGTATACTCGGGTTACGATAATGGCCCTCTGTGGGATATATGGGTCAGGGTGTCGGCTTGGTTTTGGCGTGGTCATCCTCCCCCCGTATATACATATATTTAATTAGTCTGATACCTCTTCACATCAAATAAGTCTTATGGCACATATACCCCTCTGCCTTTCTTATGTATAACAAACAGTTTTTTGTGCTATAATCCCTATCTCATCAATACTATGATCTTGAGGATTTATAATAAGTCAAAATATGCAACTTTCTCTTGGGGTTTTGAAGTATGGAAGTGTTTCTAGTAGGGGGCAGTTCAGCCCCTGTTCTTTCATTAGGGCTGTTACTATTGAAGCCCTTACTAGTGGTTTATGTCAAAAAATAAATATGGTTATAGAATAATTTTTGATAATACAAATATGTTACCGATATATATCTCCTGGTGTCACCAGGAACATCTTTGTACCTTAGTGAAATATGCTTTTATATCTGTATATTTTTTTAAATATATAATTTTTGTCCTTGTTGTGTTGTTTTTTTTTTTTTTTCATTTCAGGCAATTAGAATTCTCATGTAATTGCGGACCGATCCTGTGGGGGCAGTGTGGGTAAGCATGGAGGTCGGCCTCATCAGTGAGATATGTGCGGCCAGATAGGCCGCAGGTCAGTCCCGCCCCTTCCGGGCGGAACTTCCTGTGGCACCTGAGCAGACTGCGGAGGCACTTCCTGCCTCTGTATAGTCTGCATACACCTGTGACTAAGCCGAGAGCCTCGCCGGGGTGTCCCCGCGATAGCTCTCGAGCGATGTCCGGTGGGAGTGGCCGGGGCGGTGACGTCCGTTTGACGAACCACCCGGGATCCATGCTACTTAAGGGCGCCATTTACAAGCCCTGGTATGGTGGAGGTTCCCCATCCGGTGAGGACTGTGCGGAAGCTGGGAACAGCGTGGCAAGGGGTAAGCTTTATATGGCCATTATTAATATTGTAACATTACACTTTTGTGATATCCGGGAATTCACCTTAATCTTACTGTGCTTAACAGCCGACATACAAGCAGAGGAGACATGCTCCCTACATTTAGGCTCTGGCCCTTCCTAGGTTTGGTGAGCATTGCTAAGGTGTCTGTGTATGTTTGGAACTTTTGTGCTGCATGGCGATCTGTCATCTTGGGTGGCACTCTATATGTGTTTGCTACTATGTTTGTTGCTTATGTTTGTTCTGAGTACGTGTCGCATGTACTCATCTTGGACCTCATGTAGCAACTGCTTATCTATATATAACCCTGGTCACCCCCCCTCACTATTATAGAGGAGGGTGGGCCGGATACGAAATTGATTACACACACATATTCACATATGTGTGTGAAAGCAAATCAATATACATGATATATATTTTACTATAGGGGTAGCCCATATACAAATGGGTAAACTCTGTATGTTGGTGTATAATCGTTTATAAACGCATGGCACCTGTCTTCTCTTACGGTCCAGAATGACTATGTGTCTTTTCTGTTGTCCCCCCCCCCCCCCCCTTTTAGGGCAGATGTTCTATGGGCTCTATAGGTACCTACACACTCTTATAACAAGCATGAGGCATACAGATTTTGCCACTTTAGAACACTTGAGCTTATGGTTTGGCACTCCTATGGGCTTTCCCTTAAAGTGATATCATAGAATTAAAACGCTTACTACTCTGAGAAACATTGTTCTTCTGCTTTCATCCACCCAGATATGAGACATGGAGTGACTACCCTCACTACTATGTCACTATACATTGCCTTTTTTGAGTTTCCCAAAACGCACAGTCCTCCTCGTTAAAGAATTCTCTATGGAAATTGAGATATGTGCCTGATTACTATATGTACAGGTATGTATACATTTTTCTGTCCATTTACCAAGTATATAAATAGGATATATATGCTTATACTATAATTACAGCATGGATCCCCACATATACTCACTATTGGCAGCCTCCGTTCTTTCCCCTAAACTCCTCTAGTGTCTGAATGCAACTTAAGACCCAATGTTATATTGTGTTGATATTGCAAAAATAGAAGGACTTATCTGAGATGTGTAAGACGATTATATGTAATTAAAAGGAAAGATAAATGATATGTAATTGTAAATTATAACATACTGAAAATAAGGTAACACATATATGCAATCTATCTAAATACTGTTATTTCTCACACAGACAAAAGAAATGATATGCTCCAGATGAAGCTTTTTTGTCTAAGAAAGCGAAACATGTCGAGCAAAGGTCATATATTACATGGTGAATGTTAACTTATATTTTCAGTCGACCCTGCTGACCGGCACCATACTGCTTGGGTGTCCGTCGGCGGTTCTTCTGATAACAAGCAATACGTTTCCAAGGGTTATATGACTACAAATGATCTTGTACTTTGAACTGTATGTAAACCGACTGTTATAAGTTCTATGCACTGAGATATTGTACAACATAGACCATTGTTGTGTGGTCTCACTGTGTCCTTAATACACAATTATTTGCCTGTATTTTTCTATGATTTTAAAATATTTAGTTCTGTGTTGAATAAAAGAAATATTTTTTTAACAAAACTCTTGTGCCCGAAATCTCTGTTTCCCAATCCTTCCAAATGTAATTGATCAATTGAGGATAGGGGCACACCCTAAATTGGATACGTCATGGCCAAGATGGCTGCTATCTGTGGACACATGACTTGTAAAATAATTCTAAAAAAGGGGCATAAAGAATTATGTAACAATATAAAAACTGTAATCCTTTTTAGCATTGCTACTTCAACACCCCTGTTGCTTTCTTTTACTCATTACTGGACCATCTTTTGCTGTGGGGGTAGAAGGGGGGCCATGGCTGAAAATGTACACAGACGCCCTGACATCTGAGACCAGTGCCAGGATAAGGTCCAGGGCAAACATGCCAAATTGTGCCCCCCCTCAAAAAAAAAATGTATGAGCATTATGTGTCAGCAAAGAATCGACAACCCCCCACAAAAAATCTCCCCCTGTTGAATTCCCTTAGCACGAATGCTCCCCCCCCCCCCCAACAAAAAAAATCACCCTCCTAGCACAAATCCTGGACCCCAACCCCCTCCCACCACAAATACCCCTAGATCACCACACATAGAACCCCCCCCCCCCCATTTCCCCTCCTAGTAAAGTTCTTACCCACTGCTACCCACTAAATTCCCCCTCCTAACACAAACCCCCTCCCCCAATCTCCTCATGGGCCCCCCCCCACCTCACATGACACCACAGTGCCCGGGGCAGTCGTCCCTCCTGCCCACCCCTTGTCCTGGCTCTGTCTAACTCTTTCAGCACAGATGCCCACCCCAAAAATATATCACTCCTCCTAGCACAAATCCTCTACCTCCAACCTCCTCCAAACATAAATGCCCCTATATAAACACCCATCGCAACCCCTAAATTTTTCCCTCCTAGAACAGTTCTGACCCCTGCTGTCCACCAAATTCCCCCTCCTAACACACGTCCCCTCCACCAATCTCCTTATGGTGCCCCCACCTCACATGACACCACAGTGCCCATTGCAGTCTCCCCTCCTGCCCATCCCTTGTCCCAGCCCTGTCTGAGATGGACTCTCTCAACACAGATGATCCCCTCAACAAAAAATCACCCCTTCTAGCACAGATCCCCTAACCCAACCCCCCCTTCCCAACACAAATCCCCCTAAATCACCACTCATAGCAACCCCCCCTAAAAGTTCCCCTCCTAGAACAGTTCTGACCCCCTGCTGTCCACCAAATTCCCCTTCCTAACACAAATTCCCTCTTACAATTTCCTCATGGTGCCCCTACCTCACATGACACCACAGTGCCCAGGGCAGTCGCCCCCTCCTGCCTACCCCTTGTCCTGGCCCTGTCAGACAGACTCTCAACACACATGCTCCCCCCAACAAAAAAATCACCCCTCCTTGCACAAATCCCCTTCCCCAGCCCCCCCCCCCTTTTTCAACACAAATCCCCTCTAAATCAACACTCATTGCAACCCACCCCCCTAAATTTCCCCTTCTAGAACAGTTCTGACCCCCTGTTGCCCAACAAATCCCCTCCCCCAATCTCTTTAAGGTGCCCACACCTCACATGACACCAAAGTGCAAAGGGCAGTCGTCCCTCCTGCCCACCCCTTGTCCCGGCCCTGTTTGAGACGGACTCTGGCAGTGCATTGTATAGCTGATCTAATATTTGAATTAGCACCATATGTATTGAGATATGGTAGTTTGTGAAAGGTTTGCATTGTTTGTAAACTACATAGTGGTATAGGAAATCCTGAGATATCTCATCTAAACCAAGATTTAAATGCTCAGCGGATGCAGAACACAATCTGTATGACACAATAGTATTATAATAGCACATAGAATAGTATTGGATGTTATCATGCAAAACAAATGAAACATAAGGGTCCCACAGGTGCAAAGCCTGCAACATACTGCCATTGATTTGACGAGAAAACATCCTGTAAAACCTAAAGGGAATATTGTATGCTACGTCCTGTTTCTGTGGTTTACTGAGACAGGGCCAGCACTACGCTCACTCAATACTTAACAAAGACCATGATACTATTAGGGGGGAAGCAGATCAAGCAAGCTTTCCAAGTGTCAGCCTCTTCCCAGCCAAGCGGGTGAACGCCAGCTTGAGGATTACACAGTTTCCTTTGAATAGGCTTCTTCAGGTTATTATGACTGGCTTTACATAGTGTTAGAAAACTGATCAACAGGCAGACATCTGTTTTGTGGTTATGACCGAGGACCTGTAATTGATCTTTTTTTAGCTACGACAGCTTTGCATGTTAGGGCACATAATTCACTCGCAGGCACTACTATGGAATAGCCGGTCACAAAGATTGTCAATCACCTTGGACTGAGAGACATTTACGATGCAGCAGCACGGTGCTAACTGGGACTCATTGATCAGCGCTGTTGTGTTTGCCTTTGTGCTCAGCATACTTTTCATTTCATACCACAGATTTTCACAATCACACATATACAGGGAAAGGCTTCAAAAACCAAACCATCAAACAAAGGTGGGAAATACTCACTACTGTGTAGAACATAAGATTTGTTTTAGGGGCTAAAGCCAATGGATGAAATTTATGCATGATATGAAAAAGATAGAAAATGAACATAAGCCACATAGACCCTAAATATGCAAACTGCATGCACAGTGTGCAATTGGGCCCTGAGGATTTATGAATCCCTGATATGTTCAACTACTAGCTTATCCCAGTCCTTTATCCGATTATACTAAGTGCTACTTCTTTACCTTCATGTAGCACACGCAGTATATGTGCAACCTGAGGCAAAATGTAAAATTAAATCCGCAATTACCATGCTATCTTCCCTTTGAACTTAATATGAAATCCATATTTGTAAGCCATGTGGATTTGGATGCAGACAGCTTAAAACGGATTTCCGGCCACAACTTTTTGAGATAAAAATACTCCCCTAATCCTAATCTATCCCTAATTACCCTAACACTAACCCCACATTACAGGTCATTACAGTAAAGAAATAAAGATAAATACTTACCTTTAAAATTGATTGCAGAGTGCGTCCATCTCCGTTGTGGGTGTCTGAAGCCGCTGTGTCCCCTGCTGTGTCCTTCTTCCTGGAACTGGCTACCCAGAATGCCGATGGCAATCTCGCGCATGCGCTGTAGATTGCGATCAGCATTCTGAATAGTGGCATGCCGTTCCCATTGCATCCTGGGATTGATGACGCTCATCTCCCAGGACGCAATGCAAAGGAGGAAGTGACTTTGGCGGCCGTGTCCGCAGAGGGAGGAAGAGGAAGCAAGGTAAGTATATTTGCATTAAAAACAAGGTAAGTGAAAAGAAAAAAAAATGACATTATCCAATTCTTTTTCAGGTACTTTAAAGCAAGCTGACAAGCCAAAAATAATTTTTAGGGTGGAACTCTGCTTTAACCTGCCTAACTGTATCCCCGAGCGTGACTGGATGGGCAGAGCGCGCAGCGGTGTCTCTTACCTTCTCCTGGCGATCCAGCGATGATCTCCCATTGCTGTGATCACCAGCCGAGATCCCCGCCGCTCGTCCGTCGGTATGAGGACTTCCCAGTTCCGTTCCCTGCAGCAGCAATGCTGCATGGGAGCAGAACTAGGGAGGGAAATTCAAACGTTGAACGTTGCACAAAACACAAAACATAACATTTATATTATTTATATATATATATATATATATATATATATATATATATATATATATACACACACACACATATATATATATATATATATATATATATATAATATATAACGCATGAATTATAATCTAATCAATAATATAATTTTATTATATAATATAATATATATATATATATATATATATATTATATTATATATTATATATCATATAATAAAATTATATTATTGATTTGATTATAATTCATGCGTTTGTGTTTCAAATTTATCACATCTGGGATGTCTACTAGAGTCTTGTTTTGGTCAGGTTTAAGTCAGTAATTACTAAGAATTGTAGGCCTTTAATACATAACGCCAAATTTCCATGCAAAAAATTGTACCGCTTTTGGTACAGAATTCCTGACATAATCATACCACCAGGGAGGTTAAGGTATATTTCATTCATTTTAGTTCTATTGCATAATGCAGCTCATGGACCAAACTTGGTTCTGCGCGAGTGTATGAGTTTACCCCCTATTGACAAAATGGGGCGATTTACTAAAGGCAAATACATTGTTTGCGTTTCAAAGGAAGTTACACTTTGCAACGGGATTTTCCCCAGGGTTTAGTAAATGGGGTGAAGTTTCACTTTGTAAAGAATACTCAATGTTGTGCAGGGTATCTTGTCTGAGCTGGAGACCACGCTGGAATGACTAGATCAGTCACTGGTCATGGGTGGGTGGCTGTGTGGACAAAGCAGGAAGGAGTTCCTCCTGTAGGTTATGCTCAGTTTAAGTGATGGTAATGAAACTTATTGGGGTTTGGGCTGCTGCTTTTTTGGTATAGCCTTATGGTTGTTTTCCCATGTAGACTTGGAAAAGCAGGAATGAAGGAGCACTCAGTGTCCAAAAGAATGTGGATCTGAAAGTAGGTTAAAAGGTATTTATTGGTAATATTGACAAGTACATAAAATCCAACCCAATTTGGGGGAAAGGACTCCCTCTTCTTCGGGACTGTTGCTGCATGCTTTTTCAGTGTGAAAATGTTTCCAAGCCAGACAAATACTTGTAAGGTATCAGAGTGAACACTGATAAAATGACAGCTGTGGTTGCATGTGCAGCCCCGAAAGGGGGGCAATCCTTCCCCCGAATCATGTTAGATTTTATGTACTTGTCGATATTACCAAAAAATACCAAAAAGTACCTTTTAACCGACTTTCAAATCCGCATTATTTTCAACACCGGGCACTTCTTCCTTCCTGATTGTCCAATGATGTGCAATGGAAATGAAAAAAGCAGCATTTTTTTCACACATGATTGATGGAAGTCAGTGGAGTTTCATCCCATTTATTAAGCTCTGGGGCAAATTGCTTTGCAATGTGCAACTCCCCTTGCAAAGTAAACAGCCTATTTACCTTTAGTAAATCAATCAGTGACTCTGATTTACTAGATTAAATCAATTTGAAAACTACGTTTTTTCACTTTGCAAGGTCATTTTTCTCTTTGCTTAGCAATGGTGGGGAAGCTGTGTGGACCCTAATCATCCAATCATGTGCAAGCAAAAATCCTGCTATTTTTAATTTTCCTTCCATGTGACTATTTGTTGCAAAATCTTTACTTTATTCACTAAACTAAGTAAAAACTTACTGTGGAAACCAAACATCCCTGGTTACTTTAGTAAATCAGGTTCACAGTGTTCATTCAAGTATGTTAGGTGCAAGTAAGTAATTGGCATTTTGAATAGTGGAGTAGGGCCTCATCAAAGAGGATGCCTCTTTGGCTCAATTAGCTATCTTCAATATGTATTATTACATGTAGTGCACCCCCTAAGGAGCCACTGATGATGCTCAGATTCCTTCCCCAAATGTAGAGCAAACACAGCGAGGCACACAGCATTCCTCTCTCTGTCTGGCTGGACAACAATCCAAGGGATGACTTTGTATGTCTTTATTGCAGATTGAACTTGGATAGGGTGAGGGGGAACATGGGATACCCCAAAATAATTTTTAGAGAACACTTCTCTTCCCACTGATACCCCACTGGGTCACAAGACAGGTGAAGCATTCCCAGATGATTCACCACTGACTGAATAATAATGACTAGTGCCTTTGTGGGGGACAGAGATGTTCACACAGTCATTAGGGGTCAGTACTCACAATGCTGCATGATCACCATTTGCCTCCTTCTGATATCCTCCAGGCACTCTTCAATGAGGGAGAAATAAAACTCACAATACCACAGGACAGCTGGAAACTCTCCTCCAACTTCCACCCAGTATTCTTCAGAGAGCTCTCTAGAGCAGAACCCTAGACCAGTCTTGAAATCAGCCCCCCAGCTATGCTACAGCTGGGACCTTGATGACCCTCAAATAGAGTTCCAGCTGACTGCCCCGGGAGCAGAGGCCCCTAGGCAGGGGGCTCTTCCTGCAGGACTGAACCCAGGACCCAATCAAATGTTATGTACCTTGTGGCAGAGCCTGACATGTAGAGGGAGACCTCTCATACAGCCCCAGCTCAAGGGACCCTGATGTTGTGAAAGTGGCTGCGAGAGCGCAGCCTGTAAGATCTTCCATTGGTCGCAGAGATGAGCTGGATAGCCGGAGCAGCAGGAACGGCAGACTCCAGGCTGGGTAGGCAGCAGCTGATGGCAGATACAGAGAGGCTGGCAGCACACAGCAGGTAGAGGACCAGCAAAGCCAGGCAGCATGCAGAGCAGGACAGATGGATTACTGGATGCAGGGTAAGACAAGCCAGGTCAGCAATGGATTGTCAGATACAGACATAAACTGCAAGATGACAATGGTCAGGATACAGGCAGAGGTTGTCAACACAAGAACAGGCAGATGAGCATGAGGTGCGCAGAGCCAAGAGGCAAGCCAATATCAGGGCAGTTAGAGTTCAAGCATGGTCAGGATAAGCCGGGTTAATCACGCATTTGCATGCACTTTGGAACTTCAACTGCATTTTGGCCAGCGCATTCCGGACATCAACTTCTGTAACTGAAACAATGGAACACCTCCTGTGCACAAGTGTGGCGGACTAAGGTCAATTAGCAAGTACCTCCTTATGAAACAGCGTAAGGGAATGTGCCAGACATTGCTGCCTAGTAGAGACTGGGGTATTCTGGCCAACAACTGCAAAAAATTAAACAACAGAGGGGGCACCAGCCTAGGTGCATTCTCCTGAGGATACTTTATTTATAAAAAAAAAAAAGTAAAAAAAAAAACTCACATACAATTAAGATATACAACATGTCAAGCCACCATCTCGTGGCACAGTGGTTAGTGAGACCCAGAGAAGTCAACTGCCAAACCCTCGAAACACTTAAGCCAGCTCTGGATCCCGGATGGCATCTAGTTGGTGTTGGGCTTCTCTGGGTCCCACTATCCACTGTGCCATGAGATGGTGGCTTGTCATGTTGTATACCTTCATTGTTTGTGAGTAGGTTTTTACCTTTTTTTTATAAATGAATTATCCTTGGGATAACACACTAGGTTGTTGCGCCCTCTGTTATTGCGCCCTTGTTGGGAGATTACTACATACATATTCAAACCAATATTCCCTATTTTAACCTCTTGCCGACCGGCGAACTTACATATACACTCGGCAAAGCGGCTCTGCTGCACAGGATCACGTACCTAGTACCCAGGGACGTGCAGTCAGGGGAAGCAGAGCCTCACCTGCCATGAACATAAAGAAAAACATCGAGCTTTGAGGGCTGTAGCTTGGCGGCCTAGGGTCACAAAGACCCCAAATTTGGGGTTGAGGTAGCCAAAGTCCTACCCCATCACTGGTCAAAATTTGGCTCCTTTTTCCTAGCACCTATGGTTCCAGAGATATGGGGCTCCCTGCGCAGCATGTGAGAAGTTACATACAGCGCGGCCAGTTTAAATACAAGCTGGCACACGCTGTTTGCAGGAGACAGGGAGAATGAGCTCACAGTGCCTCTGATTTCTTGTCCGAGGCACTGAGCCCAATGGACAGCTTGGTAAAGCACCATTGGTCCCCCATTGAAACTGTGAAAATAGCGTCACAGGATTCAAGTCTGGAGCAAGCAATGAACAAAGAACATGTGCTGTGATATAGTTAATGAAGGATATAATAACCGGTCACACATAATGCACAAAGGTAATGATCAAGTAAACTTCATCAAACTCAAGATATTAGTAAGGCAGTCCAAGCAGTGAAGTGCTCACCTTCGCGACATGCAGGTCCAGGTATAGGTCCTGAGTACCCACACACTCCTCCACATTCGCCAGGGCCATCTTTCCGAATGGGCACGCTGGGAAGTTTCCCGGGGGCCCCACTTTGCTCGGGGGCCCCACGCAGGGTGGCAATTTTCCCCAATCTGATCCCCCCCAGTTTAATTTACCTGGTGGTCGGGCCCCCAGACCTGTTTGTTCCTCCGCCAGAAAGACAGAAAGTAAGTAACTAACTTTTTTTTATGTGCAGAAATTTATATTGTCTTTGTATGTTCAGAAAGCTAAAAGATCTGCGTGTCACTTTCATTTTGTATACAATTGAAGCCCAAAATGATAAGGATATCAGTTCATTTTATTTTTTTTGTTTTTTAAAAATGATTTATCTTTTTTTTTTTAGCCTTTTTTAAAATGATTTATTATTTATTACATTTTTTTAAAGCCTTTTTTTTTTAAATGATTTATTATTTATTAATTTATTGTTTAAACACTGATTTAGTTGGAGGTACCAATAAATATAGCCTTAGCGATAATTTGCATTTTTATTCTCTTGGGTGATTCTGTAGGCGTGGGCTCCAGTGTAGAGCCCTGCGCGGGACTGTTTTATTAAACCCGCACCCGTCCGCACCCGCTGAATGTATGACCAGGACCGCCCGCACCCGCAATGTTTGTGTTCCACTCCCGCCCGCACCCGCAATGTTTGTGTCCACTCTGCCCGCACCCACAATGTTTGTGTTCCACTCCCGCCCGCACCCGCAATGTTTGTGTCCACTCCCGCCCGCACCCGCAATGTTTGTGTCCACTCTGCCCGCACCCGCAATGTTTGTGTTCCACTCCCGCCCGCACCCGCAATGTTAGTGTCCACTCCCGCCCACACCCTCAATGTTTGTGTCCACTCCGCCCGCACCCGCAATGTAAGTGTCCACTCCCGCCCACACCCTCAATGTTTGTGTCCACTCTGCCCGCACCCGCAATGTTTGTGTTCCACTCCCGTCCGCACCCGCAATGTTTGTGTCCACTCCCGCCCGCACCCGCAATGTTTGTGTCCACTCTGCCCGCACCCGCAATGTTTGTGTTCCACTCCCGCCCGCACCCGCAATGTTTGTGTCCACTCCGCCCGCACCCTCAATGTTTGTGTCCACTCCCGTCCGCACCCGCAATGTTTGTGTTCACTCCTGCAGTTTTGCCCTATACTCGCGGTATAAGACTACCCCCTCTTCTGAGGCAACACCATTTCATAACATCAGTGGAGCCATCACGTCCTTATTAAATATTTTAGCCCGCTGGATGTTCCCTAATATGTACTGTAGCTTCTGCTACATACAAAACGTCTCTATTATTAATAGTTTAGCCCGCTGGATGTGTATACAGTAAGCTTTGGCTACTTACAGAACATCCCTGTGCTGTAAAACTCTATGTACCACGCTGAGCCAATCACGGCAAGCTGTGTAGTCTATTATTGCATACAAAGCCTGCTCGGATTGGCAAAGGTTGTATAAGCCCACCTCTCTGACTCAGCCAATCCGAGAAGGCTTTGTATGCATTAATAGAATACACCGCTTGCCGTGATTGGCTCAGCACGGGGACATTCTGTAAGTTGCCAAAGGTACTGTATACACATTCAGCGGGCTAACATTTTTAATAGGGATGTTCTGTAACTAGCTAAAGCTACAGTACCTGGCGTATAAGATGACCCCCGATTTTTGGGGTATCTTTTTTATTATAAAAAAAGTCATCTTATACGCCGGAAAATACATTACACCAAATTGCACTGTTCCCCGCGGGTCTCCGCAAAATTTTTTGACCGCCCACTCCCGCCCGCAGCAGAGGTAAAACCGCCCGCTCCCGCAAGATTTGCATTGGGTCCTGCGGGAGCCCAAACCCAATGCAGCCCTCTACCTCAGTGCACTGCATTGCCCGGGGGCCTATCATGCTCTTAACCACTTGCCGACTGCCTAAAGACGATTTACGTCAGCAGTCAGCCCCTCACAGGCAAAGCGACGTAGGTCTACGTCGCTAGCCTGTGAGGGTCTAGGGAGCGAGCGCACGCCGCCGGAGGCGCGCTCCCGCTCCGTCACAGACCCCCCCGCGCGAGTGACCGGCGGACCCGATGTCCGCCGGTCACTAGCGATCGTCGGTTACAGCGGGAGAAAGGCAGGCGGCTAATGTAAACAAAGCCGCCTGTCATTCTCCCCTGTGTAACAGCACAGATCATACGGTCCTGCTATGTAGGACTGTTGATCTGTGCTGTTACACACGCAGCCACATCCAATCACAGTAAGAATCACGCCCCTAGGGACACACTTAACCCCTCCCTCTCAAATAAAGTTAACCCCTTCACTGCCAGTGTCATTTTTACAGTAACAGTGCATATGTATAGCACTGATTACTGTAGTAATGTCACTGGTAACCCCAAAATTGTCAAAAATGTCAGTCAAGGGTCCGATCTGTCCGCCGCAATGTTGCTGTCCAGCAAAAAGAATCGCAGATCGCCGCCATTACTCGTTAAAAAAAAAACAATAAAAATGACAAAAATCTTTCCCTTAGTTAGTAAACGCAATAACTTTTGCGCAAACCAATCAAAATACGCTTTTTGCAATTTTTTTTTTTACCAAACATATGTAGCAGAAAACAAATTGGCCTAAAATGTTAAAAAATTTTGATTTTTACATTTTTTGGGGGGGGGATTTCATATAAAAAAAGTGAAAAATATTGTTATTTTTGCAAAATTGTCGCTCTTTTTTTGTTTATAGTGCATGATCAAAAAATCGCACAGGTGATCAAATACCACCAAAATAAAGCTCTGTTTGTGGGAAAAAAGGATGTCAAATTAATTTGGGTACAGCGTCGCACGACCGCGCAATTGTCCGTTAAAATCACGCAGTGCCGAATCGCAAAATAGGCCCTGGTCAGGAAGGGGGAAAAATCTTCCGGGGCTTAAGTAGTTAAGATGGCACTGACATGTAAAAATCATATTTCTGGATATTATACGAAGCATTAAATTACCACATTATACACCATTGTATAAGCATGCAAGTGGTCAAATTTCTCCTGTTCCGCCCATCCCATACCTTGTTAAATTTTCCGGGCACCCTCTTGCTTCATAAATTAGTTTGTATAACGGTTATATCTAAATAATCAGATTCTTCCAGAAATTGATGGAACCCTCTCAGAATGTTGGGAAAAGGGGAATGGGTTTCAAGGACCCCCCTTTTCCTCATGGGATTACCGCAGCGGGAGGTTTCTAGGTTCCCCCTGCAGGTGAGGGCGTGGTTACATAAAGGTGGTACCTGATAGGTGGGAACTTTGGAGGCTACTAGAAGCTTCTGGAAGCCCACTGGGGTCTATAAATATTAGGTGCTGACTGAAAACTGGCGCCAGACGCCGCGGGATATGAGAAGCTGCAGAGCTCACCCACCCCCCCTCCCCTTGTTGCGGCCTTGTTAATGTGGTGGGTCACCTTTTCGTAAGAAAAGGGGGACAGTGTAAGAATATGGTGATATGGTTATTCAGCTCGAGCTTTAATAGCTGAGTTGAAATTTGGTTTGGAAGTTAAAAGTTATAAGTGATGTCGTTATTCATGTGAAGTTGAAGTTTAATAAAAGTGTAATATTTTGAAAACCAATTAATAAAGGCCGTGGCCAAAAGTTTTGCCAGTAAGAAGTCTAATTGTGTTATTTGCATGTCTGGAGATTGTTGGAGAATAAATAATGCTGCGTGTTATCCCATGAATCCACTGCTTCTAAAATGTTTAATTATTTCTGTGCTTCAGAATTCTGCTTCTCAAATAGCCCCCTTTATCTTTTCAACTAGTAACTGTCATAGCTTCAGTTAATAATTTGGAATAGTAAACAGAGACGATGCCCTTTGATATAACCCATTGAAGTGGAGGCTTATGATGAAGAAAGACTGAGAACAAAATGTACAGAACTGAGTAACACCTGAGCTGACTTTCTTCTTCCAGCTCTTTGAAGAGAGATGAGCTCACAGAGTTTGGACTTCTTTAATTGGTTCACACAGCGGCCTGTTTACTCTATCATCTGTCTAATTCCATAATAATCAGTTTGTTGGTATAGGAGTGTAGGGAATATATAATTGTCCAGGCACAAAAACTGCGCATCCCCACCACATCTGAGACTGATTCTCTTTCCATCTGACAAGTGCCTCGCTTTGTACATAATCCAGAACACCGGCCCACGACACAGCCAGTCATCAGCTCTGGATTACATGACTAAGGCTCTCATTTATTAAAGTCTGTAAAGTGTCTGACAATGATGAGGTCGCCTGGACCTGGGAGAGCCATGTGCATTTGAACGTTCTGCACTCTGGCTGTAATACTATATTAATGCGATCGCAGATGCACACGCACTACTATCTATTTCTATAGTTAATCATTTTCACATGCCTTTTCAATTTCCTCTTCCCTTTATCTCCAGTCAAGATTTTATTCCCTCTGCCAGATTCATCACTTTTTCTTCTTATTCCAACTTCCAAGCAGCCACTCTTCTGATTAAGGCAATTATTCCACTTTTGGGCCTCAACATCTGGAAAAACGATCCCTTTTTTAGTATAAAAGATAGGTAGACGTACTCATGTCGGTGTATCTGCTTTCTACTTAAACTGAGCTTATTGCACTTAATGTAACTGAAAATGGAATCATGATAAGTGCACATTTTCTGAAGCACATGGGGTCTGTGTCACGTCAAAGGAACAGATCCTCTTATGTCATGCAATAATCTTTCAACCACAAATCCTCATTCTTAGACAGTCTTCCAAAGGTCATCAATAAACGGAGCAGGGCTGAATTCCTCTTGTTTTACATCTACTCCAAGTAAACTGTGAATTGTCAGTTCTATCAGTTCTAGTCGTCACTTTCAGTGTTTTCTGCATTATCTGCAAATAGTAATAGAAAAAAAAATTCACTTTGACATTCCGCTCGCTCTAATGTGCTATTTGTATTTCAGACATGGATGGTTATTTAATCACTAGCTGCCCAAGCTACTTCTTTTTTTTTTTTTAATTCTTTATTTAGAAAACAAGAAAACAAGAAGGCATACAATAAGGCAACAGTAGGCATGAATGAAAAAAGTAAAATAAAAAAAACAAAAACAGTGGTCCGATTTTACAGCAGAAACAGTGAATCCAAGATCGATCAATAGTGCAAAAAAAGGACTGCGTAGGAGATCATGACAGATAGATAGAGTAGCAGGGGAACCCAACGGTGGAAGGTACGATAGCTCACGGTTGACATGGAAGCCCATCGGGCATATCTAGGGAAGTCCTTCCATCCCACCGGCATCCAACTCAGGGCCGGCATCAGGGGGATGGAAGATACCACCCCAGAGTCCCAGAGCACTAAGATAAGCACCGAGGGGTCCAGCACATGTATGTTCTTTTGGGGGGAGAGCATGATGCAGACCCCCAAGCTACTTCTGACGCTTCTCACATACATGTAAAAATCTTTTTTTTTTTTACTAGATCGTTACATTATTTATTTTCTAAAAGCAAAGTCTTGGGAGAAAAAAATGTTTGCTGTTGCAATTTTTATGTCACAAGATATTTGGACAGCGGTTTTTCCAATGCAATTTTTTTGGAAAAATACAATTTACTGAATTTTATTGCACAAAAACACAGTATAATACCAATTGTTTGGTAAAATATAAAAGATGATGTAATTTTGTATGCGGTGTAAATAGATACCCAACATGTCATGCTTTAATCACACACCTTTACGTCATTTTGTTGAAATGGTTATACCGGGAGGATGCCTGCAGCCAGAGGCATCACCCCGGTACCGTTTTTTAGAGCGGACAGTCAGCTTTCATGTGATAACAACCGATGTGGCTAAATAGCTGCTCGGCCGTTATCACAAGCAGCGGGAGGGGACACCCCCCCTCCTGCTGCTCTGCCCGGGTCTCCTGTCCCACCAGAACAGAACAGCCCCGAACCTCCTCTTCTGGGGTCCCCCGCCGGGGGTTTTAGTTCCTCCCCTTATCTGTGTGCCCCCAAAGCAAGCCACTTGCTATGGGGATACACAGTGTTTGCTTACTTCTGAGCTGTGTGTGTCTATGGAGCAGAGCATAGACACACACAGCCCCCACTACCTCCTGCTGCTGCCATTTGGTTGGCAGCAGCAGGAGCCCAAAATTCCTGCTGATTTCCGAGTCCCTGTGTGAAGAGGAAGAGAGGGGAGAAGAGATGCGCCATGCACAGAAATTCAAAAAATGTTTTTTACCTTATTACAGGAAATGCATTAATTAAAAAAGAAAGTGTTGGTTTTAGAACCACTTTAGGCTTTTGATATCAACTTTATTGCTATCACAAGAGATGGGCAGTGACAGGTCCTCTTTATTGAGAGATCTGGGGACATCTTAGACTCCATATCTCTCCTCTGAGCTCAAAAGCTGTACAAGCCGGTAATGGCTTGTAAACAAGCAACCAAAACCAGAAGTGATAAAATCCAGGGTGCTTCCGCTTTCATAGACCACAGAGAGGATAGGGGAAAGTAAGTTAGTTCCTCATCTCTATGGTCAGCCAGCGTGACCGTCAGTTTCAGTCCCGGGCTCCCTGATGGAACGGGAGAGCCTGGGAAGGCAGCAGAAGGTGACGCCGGGGGGGGGGGTGACTACCTTCTGCCAAGTGATGCAGCAGCTGTAAAGCGCTTTGGGTCAGTTTTACATTATAGGGGTGTCAGATTGAATTTCATTGCAGGCCGCATCAGCATTACAGTTGCCCTCTAAGGGCTGGTTATATCTGTAAGACAGGATGTCCAGAGCACCCCACCCCCTCTTACATCAGATTTCAAGAGCCCCCCCATAATCAGAAGTCAAGAGACCCTCACCCTCCTATTCATCACAGTGCACCACCTTAACTTGTGCTGCTAGTGGGAAAAAGTTGGGGGCAGAGCTGGAAAGCATAAAATGCAGGGTGTGAAGGAGGACCAGAGGAGGGCTTGAATTAGTTGCCAGAGTCCGCTGAATGCTGGAACCAGGGGAGGCAGAGACAAGGAGGTGCTGTGGTTGCACAGAGAGGAGAAGGATCTGTAGGAGGAATTCTATCTCCCTCTTTGCTGCCCATTGCTGAGACAGGGGGGAGGCAGAGATGATCCTCTCTGTTGATGCACGGAGATGCACAAGATCTGGCGGAGGAGTTCAGTCCTCCTCTCTGCTGCCGGCTGTTGAGCCAAAGTGGGGATGGAGAAGAGGAGGTGCCACATAAAATGGCTTGGTGGGCCAAAATCGGCCCGCGGGACTTGTGTTTGACATGTGTAAAAGAGCATTGCCAGCTGAACAAAAAAGCATATCAGGGTTATGACTTCAGCTGCAGCCATGACCCTGGTATAACCATTGAAACCCGAGGACGCATGGGTATGTCCAGCAGGTGATTAAAGAAGGTCTTAAAATATTTAGTAGTACTCTCTGTAATCTTCGGGTTTAATTTAATAGGCTGTTCACTTTGCAAGGCAAGTTGCACTTTGCAAGAAGAGTTGGTACTTTTACTTTATGTTAAATGTACACCCGGCTTATTGACTCCCTCCGGGAGTGGGGGTTCATGTTAGCAAAGTTGGTCCTGTGCTAGCTAAACTTTGTGTCCACATTCACTTGGTTTTGCCTATGTGCTGTACATTTGTATCTCAAGGCACCCTTTAAAACTATGGACTGTCTTGAGGCACCCCATTCTAAAATGTAAGAATCTTTTTGAATAGCTTTACACAATGCAGCAACATCCACGTGTAGGACACCCAATGTTAGAGGTGATTTTTTTTTCTAAACTGAATACATTTTTGCATACTGGTATTGACTAGTATTCCAATGTTTCTCTTCTCCCTCAATTTCTCTCCACCAGTCAGCCAATGTGACCCCAGTGCTGGGGGAGAGGGGTAAACAAGGATGCTGTGAAGGCAACAGACATCCTCTTTATTAGCTGATGGTGTCATTGGTGTATAGAAAGTCATAATGGTGCAAAATGAAAACCCGTGGCTTTGTGTAACTAAAAGGCAAGCTTTATCCACCTGCTGGCTTGTATACCATTTTTGATCAATTCTTAGTCATTTTGCCAAGGCCCCCCTGAAGAAACTTAAAGGCACCCCAGGATGCCTGGGCACCCTGGTTGAAAATAGCTGGTCTAGGAGTTGTCTTTTTAACATTTATTGGTTGAAAGAACTTGCAACAGGAGAGGGGTTAGGGCATGGGATACTCCAAAACGTGTAACACATGCAATTGGAGGACAATCTTCTCCTTCAGTGTGCACCTGTACTAGACAGTGTAAATACCCCACAATAGAAGGCCATGAGGTGACTTTTGGAATAGGATAACAGCTTAAAGATATTAACCTCAAAGCAAAGTTCTATGACATACAGTCTCCTCCTTAAATAATAGCAAATACTGGATGGCCTAAGCCCTCACAGCTGAAGACCATGACTGAAATCCTAAACAAGTTAAGGCCTTTCAGCTGGGGACCATGAGGCAAAGTTATTTCGCATAAATTGTTCTCCTTAGAGCTTGTTAAATGTTGAATATTCTAAGGCTTCAGAGCTGAAGGCCTTGAGGTACAGTAAGTCTTTTGAGCGTCTTGGTACCTTGCGTGAAGCACACTAGTCGGTAGCCAGTGCAGCTTCTGAAAACACAGTTTCAAGGATCAATTTAAGGTCACCACTCACAAGTCCCCTGGACAGCTGCCAGTTTCCAGCTTCCTCCAGACAGAACCCAGTGTGTGTGATGGCATCTCTTGGGACCAGATCTCTAGTGGTGTGGTTCTGTAATCAGTTTTTGAGTAAAATTTCTTTACTCCTGGAGCTTCTGAGACCTTCTAGAGCAGCTGCATTGTCCGTGGGTTGCCTGACAGCAGCAGTCCTGCACCTCTGGAACCCTCCTGGGGAGAATGAACCCTGCTCTACAGTGTCTAAGACTATTTATCTCCATTCATGCTACTACTGGACATTTCTCCCCAAGGATTGGATGGAGCTCAAAATATTCAGGCTGGCTGATTTGAATCTCCCGCCCTAGGCTCTGGAAAGGTCTTTCAGAAGCAGGGAGAAGTAATCAAACCCCCAGCCTGTGAGACAATAATCAGGACAGAACAATTATTGCTCCCTTGATTAGAGAAGGAACCAAAAAAACAAATGTATCTAGCATACTACATTAGGAGGATGACACAATATAAAAAAAATATTCTCACAGTTTTATAATTTAATGTGTAGGAGTTCAGATTCTACAGCAGCAATGGAAAGTTTTTAGTAATCTAGATCTATAGAAATAGCAAGCAAAAGGTCCTCAGTGCAGTAGTGAGAAGCTGAAGCTGAAACATATTGATCCAGATTTACTGGTCTACAGTACATGCTTTGCATAGTGTTCCTGTGAGCTGAGAATATCCCGAAGGCAGTCTTCTGAAAGGCACTAAATGCCAAATGTGTCAAGGGCTGATTTCAAATTATTTCCACACTCTGATGTTGTAAACATATGTTATGTGGGAAGCACAGAGGAAACACTGCAGAAGGTAGAGTGGGAGAAAGACAAATACAAAAACACATTCTGTGCCTATATATCCTGGGGGAAATCCATCCCTGCAATCTAACACATATACAATGCATATTAATAAAAACAAGGATTATAGGTAAAACTAACCCATGATTATGCAATAACTCTTTGGGTGTGCATCTACTCAAAGCCAGTGCTCCATCATCTATGTACTGTAGTCAGTATGACTCCTAGATCCATGCTATGTCATTCCTCCAGAAATCATGTCAGTGTGGGAATGGGTTATGTATAGTACATTCACATCAGTCCAAGCCCTTAAGGAGCTTACAATCTAAGGTCCCTAAATCACATTTATACATAAACTAGGGCCAATTTACCTACCAGCATAACTTTAGAGCGTAGGAGGAACCCCACACAGGCACAGGGAGAACATGCAAACTCCAGGCAAGTAGTGCCAGGTTTGGGATTTGAACCAATGACTCCAATGCTGCTAGACAGAAGTGCATAGCCACTGTGCTGCGCATGTAATGAATTGACAAGGACACAGCATTTCTGGCAAGATTTACAGGTATCTTTTCTATTTGTTGAAACTGTTTAGCCTATAAAAAGGAATGCAGCCACCACATCTTAGGACTGGTAAACTGGGGGGGGGCTAGATATGGTTTAAGTTAGGATTAGGGATGCTTTATATTTTGTTCAACTAATAGAAGCAAATAGTAGATTTATTCTAAAGTTAAAGTAGCTCAGATAAGGAGAGTAAGAGCCCATTCACACCAGAACGCAGTGCAGGAAACCCGCGTTTTCTGCACGTTTCCTGCACCTCATTCAAATCACACTACAGTTGCAATTGCAACGGGTGTCAGTGTTACGTTAATGACACCCCAAATGCAGGTCACAAACACAGTGCGTTTGCCTGCACTGGTCCACATGATACAGACGCACCATGTGATGAGAATCTCCTTAATGGGGGCACAGACAGCAATACAAACTGAGAAGCTTTCTAATCCTTCTCCATTCTATTAAAAAAAAATAAAAAAGTTTTGCCCTTAGTTATACTTTAATAACTGGAGGTAATGTGCATGTGAAAAGTAGAAAGGGAGATCCCAATGGTCCCAGCGCATTAAGTGGTATGTCGCTTCTTCAGGAGGCCTTAATGATTAGAGAATACATACATTAGCAATCAACATGTTAACACTTCCCTAACAATCAATAATGTCATAGCATGAATCATATACTCACATTTTGAAACATGGCAATATATATCTATGATTGCTGCACATTACACAAGACTAGAGACAAGCACCCCTAAGATCATGGACCAAAGAACAGGAGAAAGGAGTAGATGTCAGAAGGAGCCCAACAGTGGGGGCCATCTGGATGAAATCACGCAAAAAGGGGAACTGTGTGAGGTTTTTATGTATAAGTAACAAAAAACATACCCATCACATCTAAGAATCAATAAGAAATAATGCAGCCCTCAGTTAAATTGAGTGCAAAGGACTAGAGCAAAATCTATCCAGATCTGTTGAAGAAAGTAATGGAGACACCCCTGGATTCTCCCCTCCAAAATGTACTGTAAAATGTAATATAATAACATACGTATGTATAGTGTGTCTCAGAAAGAGAATATTGAATGGGAAAACAAAATGTTGCACTAAATAAATTACCGTACAAATGTAACCCAGGATAATGCTCTTGCCATTAACAAAATGAGCCCAAAAATAGCACATAACAGAAGGGACTACATTGGCTCAATATATGTGTGTATACCCAAGATGGTGCCCCATGTCAGCTCCGCTCCCACGCCCACCACCATCATGACCAGCACATCGGCAGCTTGGATGGGTTTGCCACTTAGCACCTGCATGCTCAGTGGTTGCAGGGAGGCGCCACCACTGAGCATGTTTTTGTGTTCACATTTATTATTTGGGATGTGGTGCATTTCATACCATTCTACATCTTTATGAGATTCCTTCTTTTATTTTCAGAGCTTAACTGAATAAGCCAAATAAAGAAGCTGATTGGTTGCCATGCACAGCTGCTCCATATTCTGGCTGCTCCAGTTTTGATAAATTCCACCTATAATGTTTGCAGCATATGACAAGCTGTAATGATACAGTATCCCTCCCTGTCAGTGGTTCCCTAAAGGAAGTTCCTCTTGCTTGGAAGTGCGATGATGTTTTAGCCAACACAGAATGTTTAACATATGAGCATTAGAAATGCCAAACATTGTTACCAAACATTGTTATACTTCCAACTTCCAACTTCAATGGGAAAAGCACAGAACAAAAAAAAGAAAATTGGAAATGAAAAAAAAAAAAATGTTGAAAAAGCAATTGCTGTCTTTTCTGGAGAAACAAGGACTCAAAATGGTAGAAATAAAGAAAAAAACATTGGGACTTTAAATGAGGTGTGTGAGAAATTTTGCAATATACATTGAAGGCCAGTCATAGATGGGGGCAGGTTGGGGGAGGCTTGGGCTATCTCCATGCCCCCCTGTCCCTCATCTATCCATTAGCTAACATGTGCTCCCACTGTGGAGACACTTATAAATTAGTATGACCATGTTATGTTTTGTGTATGTCAAATATTCATGTTGTATTACTTTTGTATATTGGTTCTACACAATAAACCAGATACATTTCAACTTGAGTATTATGACTATTGGATCCACCGCATATAAAGTCCCGCAGGGCATTTCTCTCTTTTTCTATGTATTCAATTGGGATGGAGGTGTACTCTAATATGAAATGGTATTGCAGGTCCTTTTTATTCTTATAAATTAGTAGTGTTAGGACTGCAAGTAATACAGGGTGCCGTGAAGGGGCCTTGCAGCTTACACATGCATTTGCAAATGTGTGTTAACTAAACCCCTGTTTTTAATCTACATTGTTAGACAGGTTGATTTGGTTTGTTAGCAGACTGGTCGGTGAGTATGGTTTACTTAGGACCGGATGTTCTCACACACCTCATTTAAAGTCCCAATCTTTTTTCCTTTATTTCTATCACAGGGATGGAGACGCATAGCCTTTACAGGGCTTGTGTCTCATTCAAAGTCCCAACATTGGCCTATATGTAACAAGACTCAAAATGGTGTGGCTGTTGCCCCCCACTATTACTAATTTTTATAATATTTGGGGGGACCCTCTGGTTCTCTGCCTTGGTAACAATGGTCCATTGGTTGTACTGTGCAGGCTTTCCCAGTCGCATGTCCCTCCACTTCTTCCAGGATATTCCTGCCAGCTCTCTGAAGTTCTTTTCCCTCCCTCTCTTTGTTATTACCAGTTTTGTTGCTGTATTTACAGGGGTGGTTATCTAACCTAAAACTGAATTGACAAGACCTGGCTGCTCAGTTCAGCAAGTCTGAATTGTATTATCTAAATATTTTCTACAAATTATAATTAGGATTAAGAAAAATTGGTCACTTTAGCCTCAACAAATTTTTTTACAAAAATAGAGTAAATGGGGAAGACAAAATGTGTTTTTATTGTGCAATGGACTCTACAGTAAATGGCTTCAAATGGATTCTGGGTATTTACAGAAATATAAAAATATAACTAAATAGTAAAATAAAAAGCAGCAAAATAAAAAAAAAAAAAATTCCTTTGCTAAAAGATTTACATGAGCCACAGGCATCCTGTCTGTTACTATTATATCAGTCAATGATCTCCTGGATTCAATAAGCAAATAAAAATGTCAGCAACACTCTATTTAGTAGAATTATCTCTACTGATGTTTCCGATATTAGGTGGTCAGGGATTGTGATGATAACAGTCACTTCATTTGAATAATGAATTATTTTAATTGGTCAAGGCAGTTGTATTAGTAACTTATGTGAAATGGATTTAATTTCACCCCCTCTTCCTCCAACATCATGTACAACTTACAAAGTCTGGAATTCTCCAAATGTCTACTTAAAATGCTTTGATGTTGCTTATCTTTATCAAATGGTGAATGTATAATTTGTGATTGCACAGGATAGTTTACTCCTTTGTCTGGCTAGTTCTTCATCATACAACCATTAAAACATTAAGATGGATTACAGAAACCAATACTGCTTCAGTTTGAAAGAAATTCAAAGGAGCAAAAGTATATGTAGCATCCTCACTGTTGCTAGAGTAGGTACATTTAATTTGGCTTCCCTGTAAGCAGGGGAGATTTGGTCAATTCTGTTTAGGAGGCTGTGGCTCTGTTGCCTCCCCTGACTTCTAGAACTCTCTGGATAGTTATGGAACTTAGAGGGTGGAGGGTGGAGGGTGGAGGGTGGAGGTTAGAGGCTGCAGCCTGAATATTTATGGAGTTTCCACCAATCCCTGTTGAGGCAAGGTCCAGAAGGTGGGGAAACAATCCATAAATACTCAGAAGCTTGGCAGCATGGGAGCAGAGCCTGGGGTCCAGTCATCTAAAGGATACCTCTGTGCTGGGGTGCTCTACCCCTTGGGCAGAAAAAAAACAGAGAGAGAAAGAAGTGGGAAGCCTCAAGTCTTCATTCAGCCCAATCCCAGCTAGGCAAAACTGCAGATATCAAGCAGAAACAGAATCAGCCTGTATAGCAGAGAGGGCGGTGCAGCAGCCTTCTGGATTCTAGGAGCTACTTAAAGGGACTGAGTGAGTACATACAAGCCATCACACCCAAAGATACAAAGAGGACAGTGAAGTGCAATACCTCACATGTCTGGATCCAGAGGTACAGCTTTAGTGCAAGTGCAAGACAGGCAAAATTACCCCTATATCTCTAGCTTGGGTTAAGAGCAGCCAGGTGCCATGCCATACAGCCAGGTGCTGCATCTGCAACTTTAACTTGCAAGTGCAAGACAGGCAAAAGCACCCCAATATCTTTAGCTTGGGTTAAGAGCAGCCAGGTGCCGTGCCATACAGCCAGGTGCTGCATCTGCAACTTTAACTTTTGGAATTTTTGTTCGGATTCAGAGATTTATGACGAAATGGGACGAAAGGAGTCGGCCATACTTTTGGTTGGAAACATCAGCTATACTATGAGAAGTTACATACATTTTTAATGCTTCTGTTTTGAGAGCCTATATATGGAGGATTGTGTCGGTATATTAGAGACAATATACACCATATGAGTGGAGAGCTGAGTGACATGTCTAAGCTCTACTGACTAATCTTGAACAAGTAGTCCATTTTTGAGGTATGGGTCAGTGTGAACTCTTTCCTCCAGTGGCGGATCCTTCCCAACCCCTTTCCTGTGTGGCTTTGCACTTTTTTTTACTTTTCCTTTAAAGTTGCTTCTCAATACATTTTGGACTTTACTTATGTCTTAAGCGCTGCATTTATGTGTTATCATGGCAGCCAGAGACTTTAGCAGGTCCTCAATGGTTTGGTAGAAGTTTGAAGATCTTCAGTTCTAGGCATCGCACGGATCTCCAATCCCCATCCAAGTTCAACTTTCTAAAATAGACCTTAAAAACCAAATCATTTAGACTGATTATTTAGCCAATGGAGAGAGTGTAGAAAATCCCTATTGCCTGGCTGTGGGTGCGGTGTGGGGGAAAAGGGCCCCAAAATCCAGTGGCTCTTTCAAGGGTAGCTCTACATTTATAAGGAACACTTGAATTCTTACGTACTTTACAATTATCCAGTATTTAAAGTGGTATTACCTCTTATGGACCGCCCCACACAGATATACTGCACAAAATCATGTACCTGTACGTGATTTCGTGCAATGGGTCAGGGGCGTGCACGCGCTGCCGTTGACCCACTGTGATCGGACACAGAAGGAGCCAATCAGAGGGTCTGGTGGACGTAATGTCCTCTGGGACCCGCCGGCCGTTCTCAGGAGAGGCAGAATGGCGGTCTGCCAATGTAAACAAAGCAGACCACCGTTCTGTGAGAGGGGAAGACAGAGATCTTGTGTTTCTGCTAAGAAACACGGATCTCTGTCTTCCTCCAGTCAGAGCATCCCCCTACACAGTTATAAAGCACTCCCTAGGAACAAACGTAACCCTGTGATCACCCCTGATGTTAACACCTTCCATGCTCATGTCATTAGTACAGTGACAGTACCTTTTTTTTAGCACTGATCACTATATTAATGTCACTGGTCCCCAAAAAGTGTCAAAAAAGTGTCTGATTTGTCTGATTTGTCCACCGTAATGTCACAGTCAGTCTACCAAAAACATGTAGCAGAATACATATTGGCCTAAACTGATTAAGAAATTCGATTTTTTTACATTTTTTTTATTGGATGTGTTTCATAACATAAAGTAAAAACTATATATTTTTCTTTTCAAAATTGTCGGTCTTTTTTTTAATATATCGCGAATAAAAAGCGTACAGAGGTGATCAAATACCACCAAAAGAAAGCTCCATTTGTGGGGAAAAAAGAACATCAATTGTTTTGGGGTACAGTGTTTCGCGACCGCGCAATTGTCAGTTAAAGTAACGCAGTGCCGTATCACAAAAAATGGCATGGTCACGAAGAGGGGTTAAACCTTCTGGACCTGAAGTGGTTAAAGTCTCGTTTTTATTTATATATTTTTTTAAATAACAAATAAGTTATACTTACCTGTTCTGTGTAGTGACTTTGCACAGAGCAGCCCAGATCCTCCTCTTCTGGGGTCTCTCGCTGGCACTCCTGGTCCCCCCCCCCCTGCCGAGTGCCCCCACAGCAAGCAGCTTGATATGGAGGCATGCAAGCTGAGCTGGTGCTGTTTGTCCATTCAGACACAGAGCCATGGCTCATCCCTGCCCCTCTCTCTCCTCATTGGCTCACTGGCTTTGATTGACAGCAGCAGGAGCCAATGGCCCCAACTATTGCCTCAGCCAATGGGGGAGAGTCCCCGGACAGTCGAGGCACTTGTGCAACATTGCTGGATCGAGATAGGGCTCAGGTTAGTATTAGGGGGACTGCTGCACACAGAAGGTTTTTTATCTTAATACATAGAATGCATTAAAGAGATTTTTTTTTTCATTTATACTTACCTAGGTGGATGCAGCAGCGGTCCGATGCTGCATCCGTCCCCCGGCGCCTCTGCGCTGAGAACCGAGCAATCGACACCGCAGATCGCTCGGTTCTAAAAGCTCCCCGAGCAGAGAGCTGCTGACTGTCAGTCACCGCTCTCTGCTCTGCCCCCTCCTCGCTCACTGGAGCGCTGAGCTGTGGAGGTGCGGGAACGGCTGGCTCAGGCTCTCAGCGGCTCGTGGAGAGGCTGAGCCTGGTGTCGGACCAGACTCCTAGCAGATCACAACTTCCATTGTCGTGATGATGAGTGCCTGGCCCGACTTCTGTGATGTTAGCAGAGAGTGGAGTTCAGCCCGCTCTCTGCTAAAATTGGGTCACAGGATGCAGAACCAACTGCACTCCTGTGATCCATAGGAGATGTACAGCCAAACAGGCTTTGGCTGTACATCTCCTTTAAGATAAAAAACCTTTTGCCTTAGAACCACTTTAATTATAGAGGGATAGTTGTACCCATTTCTTTTTTTTTTTTTTAATTATTTATTTATTAGTTTTTTAAGGTATTACAAATTCTATAAACATAACATAATCAATGACACATTCCCATAATCCACAAAGGAAACAAAACATGCATTTCACCCCCCCCCCCCCCCTCTCCACAAGTCTCAGTTTTCCTCTTCTCCCTCTCTCATTTGGGTATATTCCCTAGTTTTTTTAACTCATCCCAACAATCTCATATATCTTCCCAATCCTTCTCTCCTCTTCTCCATTAGTACATAAAAATTCCATATTCTTAATTGACTCTACTTTCTTAAACCATTTCCCTATTGTCGGGGGACTTTCTTTCTGCCAGTTTAAAGGTATTAAACTTTTGGCCGCATTCATAAAATGTGGGATCGAGGAACTTTTATATTTTTTTGACCGAGCCTTTTATACCGTGAAACAGACAAAATCACGGGTCCTCCGAGACCTCCCTATTTGTAATCTTTTTTTATCCATGTTAGCACCTCCTTCCAATATTTCTTTATTTTCGGGCAGTCCCACCATAGGTGTGCCATGGTTCAGGGCCATCTTACTGAATGGGCATGCTGGGCACTTGCCCGAGGGCCCCACTTACCCAGGGGGCCCCACCTGAACAGTGACCCAGCCCTAGCCAAGAATTAGTCCCAATTCCCATGTGTATCCTGCCACCTAACTTAGCAGGTGGCAAGCACCTGTCGGCCCTGCGCTGCTGTCAGGCCACTTGGGCCGTGGCAGGGGAGCCCACAACTGCAGGAATGCCTGTCCGCCTCCATGGGAACAGGCACACATAGGACAGTCGAGTCTGACTCCCGTCCGTGTGTATGTTCACCGGACCCAGCCGCCGAACTTGGAGACTTTCATTAGTCTGGTACTGCTGTACCAATAAATATCGCCTTATCGATAATTTGCATTTTTGTTCTCGTGGCTAATTGTGTAGGCGGGCCCCAGTGCAATGCATTGCCCGGGGGCCTTTAATGCTCTTAAGATGGCACTGCCACGGTGCCTACTACCTCACACCCTCTCCAGCAATTCTTTGAATTCCCTATCTGGTATTTGTAAGTTTTATCCGGGGTATTATACCACCTAGAGATACATTTGTAATTAATTTCAGCCATATTAATATTTATTGCTGAGCTATGTACCAACTTCATGCTCTTTTCTAAATGGAACTCTTTTCCACGTGGCCCCAATTCCTTTTCCCATCTCCCAATGAAGGGCGGTATTGCCGATTCCGTCGCACTCGAGTTGTACCCATTTCTCACCAAGAACAATGGGAGGTGAAATATAGTCCCGTTCTCTATAGGAAAGGCAATCATTGGCAATCCTACACACATTTTTCTTAACAGAAAAATCAAGAGTGCAAACAAGAAGTCTTCCAGCAGCTATTCCTGTCCTTGAAAACATCCCACATGGCATCATTTCGTCATTGTCATATTACTTGGAATAACCAGTTTGTGTTTGGCCACCGTTATTTGCAGCCTTCAAAGACAAACAGGATCCTTTAACTGAGAAAACATTATCACTTAGAGGCACAATAAAGGATTGTGTCATGAAGATCACTTTTACAGTCAGTGTTGTAGCATGTTCCCCCCAGTGACTCTGGCCTTGATCTTGACACAAAAGTTCTGTTTCCTCTCAACTTCCCACCACTCCACTCCTCAAAGTGCTTTGGTGTGTCATTACTGAAGAGTTTATCAGATTGAGGATCCAGTGTGTTTACTTTGAACATGCCAAGTCAGATTCAATTGCTCACTCTCTGAGCATTTTACATGACCACAATGGGAAGGCTTACATTTATGCTGATGTGGACGAAACATAACAAAGTTGACTCCAGCAACACCTGACCTATTTAGTTTAAAGCTGTCAGAACACTTATCTTGAGAGTATGCAAACACCTAAATCAAAGGAAAGCAGGGTGCACCTGAATCTTGTACAAGATGCTTCACTAGCTGCTGATGCTTGCTACTTATCAGCTGATTTTCTATTATTATAGGATTTATATAGCACAAAGTTTGTAAATAACTTTGCAAAATAAAGACAGACAGGGCAGTTACCAAAAAATTCAATACAAGAGGGTTAGAGGGTCCTGGTCATAAGAGCTTACAATCTAATAGGGGCAAGTGGTAAAAAAGGTAAAATTTGTGCGAGAGATGAGCTGATGGAAAAATTAAAAGTTACAATTTTAGTTAGGGGTGGGTTGGCTTCCCTGAAGAGATGAGTTTTCAGGGATCGCCTGAAAATGAAAGAGTGGAAGATGGCCGGACAGATTAGGGTAGGGGGGTTCCAAAGGGTTCACTCTGCAGAAGTCCTGGAGGCAGGGCCGGAGTGGGACTAATTTTCAGCCCTGGAGTTTCATGCCTTAGACCGGCCCACTTTAGTTCACCTGACTGAAAAACTCACACACGTGGCATCATCCCATCCTACCTTGTTCCTAAGACTTTGCTACAACACTCCCAGCTGTTCACCTCCACCATCATAGTACTGAGCTCAGTCGCAGCGCTTTTTCTCCCCTAGTGCAGTAGGTGTGAGCTAAAAGGTCACTCATGTGATGGTGGAAGTGAACAGTAAGAGCTGGGCGTGTCTTACCAACAAGGCGGGATGGGATACCATCTCTGGGAGTTTTTTAGTCAGGTTTCAGGAGGTATATAAATGGCCTTTACCTATAACAAGGGCTTTATTCATCTTTAGTCAGAGCTTTCAATTTCATTTTATCTACTACCCCCCCCCCTCCCCCCTTTATCTGTATTGGCAGTTTTTGGAAAAGATGAACTAATCATTTCATGTTCACTAAAACATGCAGTTTGGCTCAGGTGCGGACTGACAACTCATGGGGCCCCCTGTGTCCCTGTCCATGTGTCCCATCCCACACTCGAGCAGCTTATCAGTGCCCATCAAATGCAGCTTATCAGTGGCATCAAATGCAGCTTATCAGTGCCCATCAAATGCAGCTTATCAGTGGCATCAAATGCAGCCCCATCAGTGCCCATCAAATGCAGCTTATTAGTGGCATCAAATGCAGCTTATCAGTGCCCATCAAATGCAGCTTATCAGTGCCCATCAAATGCAGCTTATCAGTGCCCATCAAATGCAGCCTCACCAGTGCCCATAAAATGCAGCTTATTAGTGCCCATCAAATGCAACCTCACCAGTGCCATCAAATGCAGCCTTATTAGTGCCAGTCAAATGCAGCTTATCAGTTCCCATCACATGCAGCCTCACCAATACCCATCATATGCAGCCTGACCAGTTCCCATCAAATGCAGTCTGTTAGTGGTCATCAATGCAACCTCATAAGTGCCAACAAATGCAGCCTTATTAGTGCCCATCAAATGCTGCTTATCATTACCCATCAATTGCAGCCTTATCAGTGCCCATCTAATGCAACCTCACCAGTGCCTGGATCACACAGAGCAGCGATCTCTCGCTGTGTCACTGAGCTTGAATTTAAATTGCCTGGCGGCTGCTGTCAACATAGTTCCACCTCCTAGACCGGCTCCTATGATACAGGTCACACTGATTCAATTTCCTAGCCTTGGATCAGTGTGCCGTCTATCATAGGAGTTGGTCTAGGAGGCGAGACTTTGTTACATCGCCGCAGAACAATTTAGATCCAGGTTCCGTGACACAGCAGGAGATCGCTGCTCTGTGTGACATACACAAGGAGAGGAGGAAGGAGGGGAGCACTCTGACAGGGGCGCCCCAGAATGACGTCATTGATGCAATTGTGATTCAGCTGTTGCCTGCATCAATGGAGAATCGTTTAAGGCTGAATCGCAATGCATCGATTATACGATTATTTTCAACACCACCAATGTTAGTCCCGGTTCACATTAGTGCGATGACAGACATTGCATGTGATTCGCAGCGCACTGCTCTGAAAATCATGCAATGTTTGTGTGATGCGAATTAAGCCATACCAATTGTATGGCTAAAGTCGCATCGCATTTGGACACATCTCGCACAGGACACTTTTTTGGGTCCGCAGCAGAATTGTATTGCATGGGTGTTCACACCTATGCGATCCGATTCAGGTCTGAACTGACAGTTCGCACTGCGATATGCGAACTGATCTGGGGGTGTCGGTAACTTTGTATTGACACCCCCAGCGATTTGTATATGGCAGTCTGAATTGTCTGCGATTTGAATGCGATTGGGGAACCTGCAGTGATTTCGCAGGGTTCCCTCATCACATGTGTGTGAACCGGCACTAACAGACATTCTTCCAGCTGAAGTGTACAGATGTCAGTGTTAGGGAAAAGCCCTTAGTGTACAGATATCAGAGATATATATAGGGAATAACTCATTAGGTGCTATTCCCTATAAATAACACTGATATCTGTACACTGAGTGGCACTCACTATACTGGGGAATGGCACTGGGGAAGAAGGAAGGAACACTCCTGCTGGTGATTAGACACACAGAACACCTTAAACTGCTGTCATTATTACACACTGACCTGCTGCTACACACACTGCAGGTCAGGCTGGTTTAGCTCCGAGGTGACTCTGCTCAGCTCTGCACTCTACAGCCTCCATCTCCCTCACCCGAGGCAGTGATGTGAAGCCCCGCCCCTCAGCTGAATTCCCCAGAGGGAGGATTGGCCAGAGCTCCTGTCCCTCCCATCATCTTCACATGGCTGATGGCTCCATGATCGCTCTCTGATCCATCCTGTGATAGGGTGCCATCTCTTCTTCCACGCCTCCCACCAGAAGTGTATTGTCTGTGAGCCAATTATCTGCAGCGCTGAGTGGCCGGGGGCGTGTTTTTGGAGTGGGACCGAGGCATGGAACGCAGCATTTCCTGGAAGTGAGTTCAGTAAGTGACTTCCTCCACACCAAGAAATGACAACGGCCCTCGACCAATCCAGCCCACCGGGAATTCTCCCGGTGCTCCCGATTGGCCAATCCGGGCCTGCCTGGAGGTGAGCATGGAAGCAGGAGACACGTGATGGAGAGAGCAGGAGGTCTTGGGAAGAGTGGAGAGAATGGTTTGGGTAATGTCTGGAAACAAGATTAATGATGTGGTTTGGGCAAGATTGTAAATGGCTTTCTATGTTAGTTATTTAAATTGTATTTGCTGGGCAACTGGAAGCCAGTGGAGGAAAATGTCAGACCTTGAGCAATTGTTAAGGTAGATGAGTATGGCCACACCATTCATGATAGACTGAAGGAGGATAGCCTGTATAAAGGTAGGACTATGAGAAGGGACATTTTACGGAGGGGATATCTACCAGATTTAGAATACACATACACATCCTGGCATAGTAGTTGTATGGAAAAGTCAGGGAGCAGGAATATTCTGAGCTTAGTTTTGGAACGATTTAATTTGACTTCTGTATATCAGTTATTAAGTTAGTAATTTAAGAGAAGACTGAAGGGTTGATGTGAGGAGTAGAGAGATACTGTAGATCTGGGTGTTGTCAGAGATAGATTTGGGTGTCCTCCAGCAAAGGAACCAAGCTTTGTTATTGATAACTACGTACAGGCATACCCCACTTTTAAGTATACGATGGGACCAGAACATGTATGTAAAATGAAATTGTACTTAAAGTGGAGTTCCACCCATTTTTGGAACTTTAGATCTTTGTAATCCCCTTTAAAATGGCTTTTACCAATGGAAACTTTTTTTTTTTTTTCTTGCTAGTAAATACCTTAATTTTGGCTTTATTCCTCCTCTCCTCACTTCCTGGTCCGATCGGCGATGACGTCATTCGGCGATCCGCAGTGTCTGCTGGGATGTATTCTACTTGCAGTAGCTGTATCTGTACTGAGCCGTGCCTGCCCCGCCTCCGCCCCGCCTCCTCTCATTGAATTGCATTGTATGAATGTATTAAGGCTGTTCTCTGCCCAGCCTCCGCCCCGCCTCCTCTCATTGAGTTGTATTGAGAGGAGGCGGGGCGGAGGCTGGGCAGAGAACAGCCTTAATACATTCATACAATGCAATTCAATGAGAGGAGGCGGGGCGGAGGCGGGGCAGGCACGGCTCAGTACAGATACAGCTACTGCAAGTAGAATACATCCCAGCAGACACTGCGGATCGCCGAATGACGTCATCGCCGATCGGACCAGGAAGTGAGGAGAGGAGGAATAAAGCCAAAATTAAGGTATTTACTAGCAAAAAAAAAAAAAAAAAGTTTCCATTGGTAAAAGCCATTTTAAAGGGGATTACATACAGCTATGTATTCCAACCTATTAAAAATGGGTGGAACTCCGCTTTAAAGTGAAGCAATACCTGTTTTTACTTCTCAATGCAAGTAAATACACTAGCTTTATGGGAAATCTTGGTTAGCTTGGAATGGCATTGCTCCCGGTTAATGACATTGAACATTGGCGTCCATGGGAAAATCTTGGTCAAATTGACATGGCACTGCTCCCGAACCATAAGTGACAGGGACATCAAAATGGGGAGCATGTTAAGGGGACCCAGGACTACAACATAATAGATTACCTAGGCAAGCTGGACGACCCCAAAATCAGATTTGTTGTAGTCCTGGGTCCCCTCTCGGTGGTCCCCAAGTTTGATGTCCTTGTCACTTATGGTTCGGGAGCTGTGCCATGTCAAGCTGACCAAGATTTCCCATGGATGCCAATGTTAAAAATCGGAAGCAATGCCATGTCAAGTTGACCAAGATTTCCTATAGACGCCAATGTGTCTGTACTCGTGACTCGTGAGTGTACATAAAGTGAGGGTATGTAAAGCAGGGTATGCCTGTATTTACAATACTTAATATTAAGGATGGGCTTGATGTCCGAGATCAAAAGTATGTTTGACTCAAACAATGGGTGAGAATTTTGCATTGATACATGTCCCCCAGGTCAGTACCCGAGTCCCCATACACTTTTTATGGCAAAAACTTGCATATAAGCCTTTAAAATGAGGACTTTTGAATTTTCATGTTTTTGTCCTATAGACTTTAATAGAGTTTGCATGTTGGCTAGAACTTTTTCCCTTTGAGATGTTCTGGTGCAAAGCGATCAGGGGGGTGTTCGGCCAATCACTACCTATTATGCCTTTAGGTTTCAATAGACACCCTACCAATAGTTTTTAACAGCACAGATGGGTGGATAATGTTGACAACGTTTTGCAACTCACCCAAGAAGCTTCCTCAGCTCAAATGCTAGTGATTTCTGAGTTTAACCACATTTTGCTAGGGCAAAAGCTCTCTCTCAGTTCAAAAAGCCTACCAAATTATTTGGGCTTTTTATTCATAGGTGTATGTTTTTTTTTTTCACTTCAACCAATGTTTTCTTTAGAGAAAATTGAATAACATAGGAGTGTTTTCAGTATTTTTTAGTAGGGGTACAGTAAGGCTCCGTTCACATGTAGGCATTTTGGGGCGTTTTAGAGGAGTTTTTCTGCTCTATGATCATCTCTCAAAACGCCCAACAAGACAAATCCTATTCATTTCAATGGCCCCTGTTCACATCTGAGCGTTTTGACGCTGTGAGCAAAACGCCCAAAGCTCAAAAAAGTACATGAGCTTCTTTTTGGGCAGATTACAGGCGTTTTCCATTGGTCTCTATTCAATCTAAAAACGCCTGCACAAAAAACGCCTGTAAAAACGCCTGTAAATCGCGGTAAAAATCGCGGTAAAAATCGTGGTAAAATCACGGTAAAAACCGCGTGAAAACGCTACGCTCAAGTGTGAATGTAGCCTAAAGCACACCTACAGCAGCAGTATCATCAAATGAATTTTGGTGGGTGAATCATACAAAATTTGTGTTATACAGAAATGTGTATAAATTCAAACATATATCGGCATCCCAGTTGTCAGCTAGCTGAATCTTGCAGCCAGATGGCACAGTGGCAATGGCTAGGTGACTCTGCCCCAGGGTACAGTCCTATGTTTAGTGCTGTGTGCTGGAACACAGAGAGCATGCCAGTGCCTGGTATTCTGCTGCTGCCTTACTGGCACCCAATAACTCGCATGCCACACGTAGAGATTCTGGCTGCGTGTTGAGAACCAGGGCTTTAAGCCCTAAGCTAAAGCCATTTTTATTATCTTGTATTTACAGAACATTTGAAAAACATAAAGTATTACAAGAAATAAAACAATAATCTCCAATTCAATAAAAACAAGTGAGGCTTTCTATATTAAGGAATATATTTCAGCACAGTAGCTCACATTCTTACTGGGAAGTCCTTATTTTCCATCATAACAATGGGTATGACCAAGAAAGTCGGCGGCTTGGGTTTCCACCTCATCTCTTTACACCCGAAAGCAGGTTCTGAGGCTAATTTACTGCAGGTAAGACACCAAGTGTGTTTAATTACCACATTAATCAGCCACAGAACCTGTATAATTATAATGTGTTTGGTTTTAAAGGGATAAGGTGGTAGCCCTATCTGTGGCACACCCACACTTAATTGTTGCCAGTGTATAACCCCCCCAACATTTGGCAAATTATCCAGCAAAATGAAGAAATCCTTTTTTTAACCACATTAAGACCGCCCGCCGCACATTTACTGCGGCAGGTTGGCTCTCCTGCCGGAACCGACATAGCCCTACATCGGTCGCGCGCGTGGTGCTGGGGGGGCGAGCGCTAGGCACTAGGCAGCGGGGATGCAGATGCACGGGGCCGGGGGCCGCGACTGCCGCCTGGCACCCGTGATCGCTCCCCGCTGAGAGAGAAGACCAGTCAGCTGTTGTAAACCCATCTGACCGTTCTTCTCTCTGAAATGATCACAGAGCGCCTGTGATCCTTCTATATAGGATCACAGATCTCTGTGTTCATTTCACAAGCCCATCCCCCATACAGTTAGTAAACACTCCCCTAGACTTACACTTAGCGCTTTGATCACCCCTAGGTTAACCCCCTCCCTGCCAGTGTCATTATTACAGTAACAGTGCCTATTTTTAGCACTGATTACTGTAGTAATGTCACTGGTCCCCCCAAAAGTGTCAAAAATTTCAGTTAGAGGTCCGATCTGTCCGCCGCAATGTGGCAGTCCCGCTAAAAAAACGCAGATCGCCGCCATTACTAATAAAAAATAAATAAATAAAAATTACATAAATGTTTCCCCTAGTTGTAAACGCGATAACTTTTGTGCAAGCCAATCAAAATATGCTTATTGCAATATTTTTTTTTTTACCAAAAACATGTAGCAAAATACAAATTGGCCTAAAAGTGTGAAAAATTTAGATTTTTAAATTATTTTTTGGGGAATGTTATATAACATAATGTGAAAAATATTGGTTCTTTTTTCCAGAAATGTTGCTCTTTTTTTGTTTATAGCGCAAAAAAATAAAAATCGCACAGTTAATCATATACCACCAAGGAAAGCTCTATTTGTGGGAAAAAAATTACATCAATTTTATTTCGGTACATCGTCACACAACCGCGCAATTTTCCGTTAGTAACACCGCGCCGAATCGCAAAAAATGGCCTGGTCATTAAGGGGGCAAATCCTTCCGGTCCAAAAGTGGTTAAATTAATATATGAAATCAATGCATTCTTTGCTTAGCTAGAACAGATAAATAAACGATTTAATGGATTGTGGTCACATGATGTGTTTTTCTATTGCAATAACTTGCCAAAATAAGGATAATTTACCATCAATAGAGCTTATCAGAAGCATTCGTTTTTGAGAACAAAAACCTGCAAAGATCATTACCCGTTTAAAAGCTATGTCTTCATGTAGGAGTGCAAGGAAAATCCCTGAAATAACACAAAACGTAATGGTAATGCTGGAACGGTTCGCCAACAAGGTTTGTGTAATTCCTGCTTGACTCCCACCCCCATGTGCCCTCATCTCGACAGAGATAGAGATTATGGTTGCCATGGAGACTGGAAACAAAAAGGAAACTTTTGTCTAATTTGGTTTCTGAAGTCTGACAAGGATGCCCTTGGGCCAGGCATGCTGGAAAGACTTGATTATGACATTTTGGTGTCACCTCCCTTCCTATTTTCTCAATGACATAGCGTAGGTCTGGTATTAATACAGTGGTCACTCGATAGCAGAGAGGCTTTGACAAAGTAGAGGAAAATCTCTTTGCTTCACATTTGAATTCATTTGTTTTAATTATAAGCAGCCATCCAATAATGAAAGTTTACACAATTACCCATATGCTAGAAGCATGCATGTTTCCTGCTGCATTGTTAGATTATTCATTCATACAGCAATAATAAATACCGTAATCCACTTCAACAAGATTTTATTGGAAGTTGAAGCCCTATTGTAACCACTTTCCCCCTGGAAAATTGACCCCCTGGCCGTTTTTTGCTATACGGCACTGCGTTACATTAAAGCGGAGTTCCACCCTAAAATTTAACATCGGTACATCTTCTTGCTCCGGGTCACCTGAAAAACAAATGGATAATCGCAATTTTTTTTTTTTTTTTTAACTTACCTTGTTTTAGAAGATAATAATATACTCACCTTACTTCCTCTTCCTCCCTCTGCGGCCGTGGCCCGCCGTCACTTCCTGCTTGCAATGATTCCTGGGAGCTGAACGTCATCGCTCCCAGGAATCAATGCGCCTGCACCAGCCCCAACGTCAGTTCAGGTGCAGGCGCGTCATACCTTGCTAAACAGCTTCTGGGCATGCCCAGAAGCTGTGCAGGGATGACGCTGCAGCCCCAAAAGTGACGGCGGGGCCGGTGCAGTGCATCGTGGGACCGAAGAGGACGGAAGAGGACGCCGAAGAGGATCGCGCTAGCTTCAGCTGCCCACACCTGAGATGGCAGCACTGGACAAGACATTTTCTAGGTAAGTATTTCTTCTTGCAGGTAAGTGCAACCTGGGACAGTTTAGAGGCTATCCATTGTGGAATGCACTAGCCCTGACTGTCCCGGGGGTATTTTTATGTATTTTTTTTTTGTTTTAGGTGGAACTCCGCTTTAACTAACAATTGTGCGGTCATGCAACGCTGTACCCCCAAAAAAATTAATGTCCTTTTTCCCACAAATAGGGCTTTCTTTTGGTGGTATTTGATCACCACTTCGTTTTTTGTTTTTTTTTATATATAAATATTTTTACTTTATACTATAAAACATATTCAATAGAAACATTTTTATAAATTTGAATTTCTTCATAAATTTAGGCTAATATGTATTCTGCTTCATATTTCTGGCAAAAAAAATCCCAATAAGCGCATATTGATTGGTTTATGTGAACGTTGTAGCGTCTACAAACTGGTATGTATTTATGGAATTTTTGTTTATTTATTTATTTTATACTAGTAATTGCAGCGATCAACATCTTATAGGGGACAATCGGAGACTAACTGACACTTTTGACACTTAGTAAGAACCAGTGACAATAATACAAGGATCAGTGCTAAACATAAGCACTGTTACTTTACTAATGACATTGGCTGGGAAGGGTTTAAACATCTAAGGTGATCAAAGGGTTAACTGTGTGCCTAGCCAGTGTTTTTGTGTGTTGTATGTTGCTTTTACCAGGAGAAGAGATGGATTTTGTTCCCTGCTTTGCAGGAACACAAAAACCATGTATCAAGAAATGCCGGCACACGAATGCTTTGTCTTGATGCGATTTATAACAGCATGACAGCAGTGTACAACACGGTAAAATGCTCACGCGTTTTGGCCATAGCCTTACTCATGCTATGAAATGAAAACACATTAGCATTTTACTATGTTGTACACTGCTGTCATGCTGGAATAAATCGCATCAAAACGAAGCATTCGTGTGCCAGCATTTCTTAAAACTTGGAAGCAATTGCATGCATCTGGACGTTACAGCCTGAGAACCGACACTCAGTTCCACATTCATTTCACTATGCGGTAGAGCTAGAGTGAGTTTGTATCAACACAAAATCCATCCTTTCTCTTCTGTCAGAATGGAGATCTGCTTTGTTTCTATAGGCAGAACTTCGTTCTGAGTCTCTGCCCGATGATCGGTGGGTGCTCGTGGACATTCAGTGGCAGGCATCAGTCGATCGGCTTCTGCTGTGAATAATCACCAGAAATTCCACCAGAAATCTTGGTGGGAACCATTGGCTCCTGCTTTTGTCAATCAAATCCTGTGACGAGTGGGCGAGGCAGAGGCGCCATGTCTGTTGAGGCTTCCTTTGGGGGCACTCACAGAAGAGGTGGAGCCAGGAGTGCTGGCAGGGGAACCCAGAAGAGTAGAATGGGGGCTGCTTTGTGATAACTTATTGCACAGAGCAGGTAAGTATGACTTGTTTATCATTTGAAGAAAAAAAAAGAAAGTATACAATAGGGATAGACCGATATGGTTTTTTCACGGCCGATACCGATATTTTGGTCACAACGTATCGGTATCGGCCGATATTTTGTACATTTAAAGTTTTAAAAAATAAAGAAATTTTTTGACACAAATCTGGTACTGAACATGTTAATTTTTATTTAATGCTTAATGGCTGGCTTGCTGGCACCCTGTGGTGGGTGGCTGGCTGGCACCCTGTGGTGGGTGGCTGGCTGGCTGGCACCCTGCGGTGGGTGGCTGGCTGGCTGGCTTGCACCCTGTGGTGGATGGCTGGCTGGCTAGCACCCTGTGATGGGTGGCTAGCTGTCTGGCACCCTGTGTGGGTGGGTGGCTGTCTGGCACCCTGTGGTGGGTGGCTGGCTGGCTGGCACCCTGTGATAGGTGGGTGGCTGGCTGGCACCCTGTGATAGGTGGGTGGCTGGCTGGCACCCTGTGATAGGTGGGTGGCTGGCACAGGGGCTGTGGGTGGCTGGCTGGTACAGTGCCTGTGGCTGGCTGGTACAGGGCTTGTGGCTGACTTGCTGTCTGGCACCCTGTCTGTGGGTGGCTGGCTGGCACCCTGTGGTGGGTGTCTGGCACCCTGTGGTGGGTGGGTGGCTGGCACAGGGGCTGTGGGTGGCTGGCTGCTACAGGGCCTGTGGGTGGCTGGCTGCTACAGTGCTTGTGGGTGGGTGGGTGGCTGGCTGGTACAGCACCTGTGGCTGGCAGGTACAGGGCCTGTGGGTGGCTGGCTGACTGGCTGGCTGGTACAGGGCCTGTGGCTGGCTGGCTCGCTGGTACAGTGCCTGTGGCTGGCTGGTACAGGGCCTGTGGATGTGGGTGGCTGGCTGACACCGGGCTGCTGTGGGTGGGTGTATGGCTGTGATATAATCCCGCGAGACTAGTCCCGACTCCAGAGGAGGCTGTCCAAGGCGAGGGAGGCAGCCTAAGAAGGCAGAAAAACGTCACAAAAATATTGGCAATATCGGCCAGTTCTGAGGCCGATACCGATAAATCGGGGAAAGTGCATATCGGCCACCGATATATCGGCCTTGCCGATAATCGGTCTATCCCTAGTATACAATCACTTTAAACAGAAGTGGTTTACTGTCCAGCAGCTGTTCCAACGGCAGTAGGGGGGCAGTGTTGTAAGCAACACACAGCTCCTTTTTTTGTAGAAACTTTTTTTAAAGTGCACAAAAGTGGCACTTCATTCATGTCACTGTGCAGCAGTTCAGTGCACTGCATTGCTGTACAGTGACATGCGATTCTGTACAGTGGACTGCATTTCACTGTGAATAGGATACATAGAAAACAATTGTTTTAAGGTATGTCCTAGCGATGACTGGCATTTTACAGTGTTATAAAACACTGGTCAAAACACATAATGTAAATAAGTCCTTGCTGGAAGGATCACCAGAAGAAAATAACAATAAAAAAAAAGTCTTAGAAAACGAATGCAGCTACCACATCTAAGGGCATATAAGCTGCAATATATTCCATTTTTATTCTTTAGTGAATCTACATGGCCAAAGCCTCGGCTCAACTTTAAAGGCATATTCATAAATCCATGTAACAGACGATTTGTAAAAAAAAAAAAAAAAAGGTAAAAATGTAGGAAATCAGCAGATAAGGGAATTAGCTGCGGTGGAGGAGTGCGTTCTAAATTCATCTATGAAGCGGGATATCTGGAGTGAAACTCTCTGACAAGCATTGTTCCCTTCTGAGATTAAACCCCAGCCACCATTGTTTAAAGATGCAGCATAAGCTGTATGTGTATGCCGAAGAAAAAGCTTGGGAGATTACATATTTATTGTAGTTGGAGGCAAAGCGAAGATGGCGTGGCCGGTTTATTTATACAAGTATGGTTTACATAGTGATTAATACAAACTTCTTTCTCTCCACTCCCATTAGAAAGCCTTTGTCTTCTCGGAGAAACTTGGACGATTATGTGGTTTTGTTTTAATGTTACACAAATGACATGACGAGTAATTGCAACCACAGATTTCCCGGGACAACAGAACCTTCCGCTCTGTAGACCATTGTCAAAGTCTCCAATGAACCAGTGCTTGATGGAGGGACCTCAGACCGGGCTTTCTGAGTTCTTAACAATTGTTTCATGTAGTCATGAAGTATAATATTTCACTTTCTTGACAGTCTTAATCAAATCAATTCTATCTCTTAACATACTAAACACAGAATAAACAAGAAGCCTGCTTGACAGGTTTACAGGGCAAGACTAGAGGGTAAAAATATGCCATTTCTTTCATAACTCCCGGAGACTGGCAATAAAAATGTCACTGTGTTAAGTGGTCGGCCTAATGACGTATTTAATATCATGGCTCAAATGTACCAGAGCAGCACTAAATATTGCACTGTAACATTAAATCTTTGTTAAAAAAAAAAAGGGCTCATTAATGAATTTGTTCCACTTTTTAAAAGTGTGACCAGATTCTCTTAAGCTGGCCATACATGGTTCAGTTTTTCTCATTCTACTAACTCCAGTGGGCACTGCTGAACTGACCGACTTTAAATCCTTGTATGGCCACCAGTAGTTCCACCCAGAAGTAGGTAAAAAACATTAAACAGGAGTCGGCCAATTCCTTTTTATGTGTAAATTACTTAATCAAGCTGACCCTGAGGAAAGTAACAATCTTCCCTTGGAGCTGCCCCACCACAGCAAGGTCTAAATGTTGTTTAGGTCTAGATTTTACTTACCAAGTCCTCCACTCCCACAAACTCTTCAGCACTGCAAGACCAGTCCCAGCAGCCTCTTCTTCTCTATGTTCTGGAGGTCGGACACCGACTGACGTCATCAAGACTGAATCATGGCCAATAGCGCCCCCCCCCCCCCATTGAAAATGAAGACACAGAGGGACAGTTCACTGCTGAGGCATAGGGAAGTGTAGTCTGCCAAGGGATTGGAGTTTTTCCCTTCATCTAGACATATACAAGCATTTAGAGTGGTTGTAAACTCTTAGAAATACCAAGTGAAGTGACTGGCCTCCGGTAATACACAGAGATGAAATAAGTTGTATCCAGTGGCAGCTGGTGCTCAAAATTTTTGGGGGGCGCAAACAGAAAAATGTAATAGGCATTGCTTTGCGACAAAAAACGCTGTAAAAAATTGCGTGACTTTGAGGTCGCAAAAGTGTGAAAGGGGCCTTCAGTAAATAAGGTATAGTGTGCCCCCTTTCAATGCAGAGAGACCAGCGTGCACCCTTTCAATGCAGAGAGACCAGGTTGCCCTCTTTCAATGCAGAGAGACCAGCATGCCCCCTTTCAATGCAGAGAGACCAGCGTGCCCCCTTTCAATGCAGAGAGACCAGTGTGCCCCCTTTCAATGCACAGTGACCAGCGTGCCCCCTTTCAATGCACAGTGACCAGCATGCCCCCTTTCAATGCACAGTGACCAGCATGCCCCCTTTCAATGCACAGTGAAGAGTGTGCCCCCTTTCAATGCACAGTGACCAGCATGCCCCCTTTCAATGCAGTGGCCAGCGTACATGCCCCCTTTCAATGCAGTGACAAGCATACATGCCCCCTTTCAATGCAGTGACCAGCGTACATGCCCCCTTCAATGCAGTGACCAGCATACATGCCCCCTTTCAATGCAGTGACCAGCGTACATGCCCCCTTTCAATGCAGTGACCAGCATACATGCCCCCTTTTAATGCAGTGACCAGCCAACATGCCCCTTTCAATGCAGTGACCAGCATACATGCCCCCTTTCAATGCAGTGACCAGCGTACATGCCCCCTTCAATGCAGTGACCAGCGTACATGCCCCCTTCAATGCAGTGACCAGCATACATTCCCCCAATGCAGAGATCAGCGTGCGTGCCCCCTTCAATGCAGTGACCAGCATACATTCCCCCAATGCAGAGATCAGCGTGCGTGCCCCCTTCAATGCAGTGACCAGCATACATTCCCCCAATGCAGAGATCAGCGTGTGTGCCCCCTTACTTACCTGGAGCAGCAGCAGCGGGCGGCTTCTCATCAGTGTCCCAGCGTCGGCTTCTCCTCAGTCCTGGCGGCGCGTCTCTGAGTCCTCCCTCCTCCTCGGCCAATGGCATGGGGTTTGCCTTGCCGTCAATCAGGAAGCGCGTATCGGATGTGCTTCCTGATTGGCCAGGAGGAGGATCGGTATGACAAAAGAGAATTTTCATTCGCTATTGTCACACAATGGGTGGGCTCGGGCGCACTGCTCTGCGCCCCGGCTCCACCCTTTGCATCACCCTATTAGAGCCTCTGGCACTAATCAGGTAATAAAAAAAAAACCCATTGAACTCCATGCGTCCGGCGCCCCTGCATGCAGATTAGGGGGCCAGACGCATGGATGGGGGGGCGGCGCCCCTGCCCCCCCCCCATTACACCGGCCGCCACTGGTTGTATCTGTCTATTTGCAGCCCTCTCTTCTCTATCCGTTCAAAGTGCTGAATTTTAAAGCTTGGCGGAGAGCTGAAGTTACACTCTGCAGAGCTCAGTGAGGAGAGCTCTGACAGCTGATTGGAGGCCTTCCACACAGCACTCAGGAACAGAGCCGAGGCTGTCAATTAGCTAGAGGTCCCTCCCCTGTCACCATTTTTCTATTGGTGTCAGGAAAACTTGTCAGAAGTGTCTCATACTAATAGCAGATGAACAAAGCAAAAGACAAGTGACACTTAGTGCTCTCAATTGAAACAAATACACACTATAGACAGAGGGATAGTCTTTGTTCATATTTCCTATCTGAGGTTTACAACCACAATAATCCTTGCAGTGCAGAGCCAGCCCTGCTGCAAGGGAGCATTTTTTGTTTTCCATAAGTTGGGCCTAAATGCTGTTAGTATTTAGGGACAAGCCCCTCAATATTTGTTGTTAATCAGACACTGCCACCTTCCAATCCAGGGTAAAGTGACAGTGCCCCTGATAACCCATTCACCCCACGGGTGCAATGCTTTAAAGACTCCTAAGGAAAAAATAATAAATGCACATTTTTTACCTGCACAAATATGTGCATGTATCATTTTTTTTTTCTATAAATTAACTTATTTTTTAAATAAGCTGCTAAAAGTGCCTAAAACGGAGTGTTTAACAGCTTCCCGACCGCCCGGCTTCGGTTGCACGTGGGTTGCTGGGGGGTGAGCGCGCTTCCGTCCCCACTAGGCAGTAGGGATGCCGATCCATGGGGCGGCGGCCGCGATTGCCGCTGGACACCCGCGATAGCTCCCCGCTGAGAGAGAAGGACAGTCAGCTGTTATAAATATTTTAGCAATGTTATATATTTTAGCACTGATTACTGTAGTAATGTCACTGGTCCCCCCCCAAAAGTGTAAAAAATGTCAGTTAGGGGTCCGATCTGTCCGCTGCAATGTCGCAGTCCCACTAAAAATCACTGATTGCCGCCATTACTAGTAATAAATAAATAAGAATGACATAAATCTTTCCCCTAGTTTGTAGATGTGATAACTTTTGCGCAAACCAATCAAAATACACTATTGCGATTTTTTTTTAACAAAAATATGTAGCAGAATACAACATTTTTTGGGGGGAATGTTACATAGCAGAATGTGAAAAATATTGTTTTTTTTTTTGGTTTTTTTCTCAGAACTCTCGCTTTTTTTTGTTTATAGCACAAAAAAATAAAAATTGTGCAGGTGATCAAATACCACCAAAAGAAAGCTTTATTTTTGGGAGAAAAAGGACATCAATTTTATTTGGGTACAGTGTTGAAAGGCCTTGCAATTTTTTGTTAAATTAACACAGTGCCGAATCGCAAAAAATGGCCTGATCATTAAGGGGGTAAAACCTTCCGGTCCAGAACTGGTTAATATAATCTCAACATGTTAAACCTTATAACATTTTTAGTGATTGTGCGCACATTTACACGTTTCCCCAAATTTATGGATTTAAGCTTTCTTGACTTTCTTGTCAAACACCCCTATAAAATCAAACCTCCAGAGGAAATAAATTATTGTTACCAAAACATTACTGTATCTAACGCAGCCGTGCCGCATTCTACCACAGAAATGGAAAACGCAAACTGCTCCAATAAAGAAGCAAATCGTTCTCAGACAAAACATGTGCTTATCAGATACATCACAATATGATCAACTGTTTATAAAATAACAGGCGGAGGGCATACCGTATTATTTTCATATCTGAAATAGCAAACATGTCTGGGAATAGAAAAGTTTTCTTGTATCTTCTTTTCTATCAGTTTATTACTAGATCAGTAGATATCCCTAGAATCAGTTTTTACAGCTTACATAAACCTGTTATTTAACCACTTAAGGACCAAGCCTATTTCTGACACATGTTGTTTACAACTTAAAATTTGTATTTTTAGCTAGAAAATTACTTAGATCCCCCAAACATTATATATATATATATATGTAGCACCCTAACAGCAGGGCCATAATTTTCAGCTGGGCTGTCATGTCTCCCAGGTGTTGCTATTAAGACTGGGGAGTCTCCCCACTGGCTCCATGAGAAGGATTCTCATTGGGCAGTGGAGGAAACCCAATCAGTGGCACATTCATGCCTTTATCTACACCAGAAAGGCAGATTCTGCCGCACAGGATTCTGGGAGTGGGTATAAGTTTGAGGGGAGCGTATGACGCAGCGCCTTTGGTGGGAAGCATAGTCCCAGGAGGGAGGGTACGGCTGTCTCTCCTCCTGTCAGCAGGATCAGGTGTCCCCGGCGGCTTGCCTGAGGGGACAGAGAGGGCTGAGCTGAGCTGCAGAGAGGATCCAGTGTGCCGAGGACCAGCGGAGTTGAGGTGGGCCCAGTTTTAGGAAAGCATTCCAAGTTCGTGAGTACTGTAACTGCCCCTGGGGGTCTGCCTAGCTGAGAGGGGACCACTCCGGGGAAGGTCCAAGGGATCCAGGAGATAGCTAGCGGTAAAGGGGGTGCCTAGTGAGGGGACACTGAAGTGCAGAGGGGGTGCCTGGTAGAGGACCCTGAAAGTGTAAAGGGGGCGCCAGCGGTTGGGCCCTGAAGAGTTAAGTGTACAGCATGCAGTGTGCAGTGTAAAGTGTTGAGAGTTGCAGCAGCACAAGCAGTTACAAGGAGCTACCTCAGTCAGTGAAGGGCTGGAGGGAGCTGTTCCCAGGACTTTTGAGCTAAACAGAGTGTCAAGAGTCAAGTCTCACTACAGTCCAGGATCTTTTGAGTTAACCAGTGGTGTTACAAGTCAAGTTCTAGCACAGTTCAGTAATAAAGCATTTTTCAAGCGTCAGTAAGCGTTGGTTCGGCATCCAGCTGGCGTCAAGACAGCGCTAACAGGCATTTTTCTAGAGAGTGTCCCAGTTTTACCTAGTTGAGCCAGAGGAGTATCCCACTTATTCCTTTCTCCCATCCCCAATTTTAAAATAAACAAAAGAAACCAAAGATGCTGGATTGGTCATTGTCTCCAATCTCACACTTGGGTATTCAGCTTAAATGGGCTGAAGGTGTCACCGGTAACTATGGCAGACCCACATCAGGCCCAATGCATGGAAAACCTGCTACATATATATATATATATATATATATATATATTTTTAGCAAAGACTCTGGAGAATAAAATGGCGATCCAATAAGTCTTTCAAACACTATTTTTTTGGGAAAAAATTAATTTCACTGCATTTTAAAAAAAATAAACAGTAAAGTTAGCCCAATTTTTTTGCATATTGTTAAAGATGATGTCACGCCAAGTAAATAGATACCTAACATGTTATGGTTTTAAATTGCGCATACTCGTGGAATGGTGACAGACGACGGTATCTAAAAATCTCCATAAGCGACGCTGTAAAATGTTTAACGGTTACCAGTTTAGAGTTACAGCGTGTGTCTGTTTTTAGAATTATTTCTCTCGCTCTGGTGATTGTGACGATACCTCACATGTGTAGTTTGAACACCATTTTCATTTGCAGGCACGACTTATGTATGCGTTTTCTTTCGTGTGCGAGCTCACAGCGATGGGGGCGCTTTAAAACTTTTTTTCTTTTTATTTTATTTATTTTTTTATATTTAGCACTGTTTTTTTTTTTTTAAATCTGATCACTTTTATTGCTGTCACAAGGAATGTAAACATCCTTTGTGAGAGTAATAGGCAGTGCCGGGTACTCTTTATGGAGGGATCTGGGGTCTAAAAGATCACAGACCTCTCCACTGCTATAGCTGCTGGCAATATTTACTGTATGGGATGGCTCCCCCTGCCCCCGCTCTTTGGGAGAACACAATAACTCCTGGGGAGGGATTTCCCTATTAACACTTTGCATTGTGAATTGTGGGTTGCAGGAAAGAAAATCTCAGTCTACGCATTCAATGTATATTCTTAAAGTCACTCTAAGCATCAATCTGTGAGCTTTGTTGGTACTAATGGGTGACATAATACAGATTTGGTCATTGTGTGCTTGCTGATTAACACATGAAGTATTAAATATCTATGTGTAGCACCCTACAGGTAGGTGATAGGTAAAAGCATAGTAGGCCTTGTCTGCCTAACAGCAGGGCCATGTTTCTTTTTGTCAGGTAGGTTGTCATGACTCCCAAGTGTGTCTTCTGAGGAGGGGAGTCTCCCCACTGGCTCTAAAGGAGGCTCCTGAAAGGGCAGTGGAGGAAACCCAATCAGAGATACATTCAGGCTTGTATATACACCAGGAGCAAGATTCTGCCGCAGAGGATTCTGGGGGAGCATGTAAGTCTGAAGGGGGCGCATGGCTCAGCGTCTATGGCGGGAGCAGAGTCCCAGGAGGGAGAGAACGGCTGTCTCTCCTCCTGTCTGAGGAAGTGGATGTCTCGGGGTGTTGCCTGAGGATCCAGAGAGAGTGCTGTGTTGAGCTGAGGGGATCCGGTGTGCTGAGAACCAGAGGAGAGCGAGAGGGGTCCAGTCCCAGGAAAGCCTACACAGGTCGTGAGTACTGAGGATTGCCCCAGGGGTCTGCCTGAAGTGTTAGAGGAGACCACTCCGGAGGAGGTTCGGGGATCCAGTGTCAGTTAGCTGTAAAGGGGGTACCTAAGTTGAGGACCCTGAAGTAGCAAAGGGGGTTGTCGTGGAATTTAAAAAGGCTTGTACTGAAAAGTACAAGTGCTCCGCTCTTTTACATAACGATTTACCAAGCACTCGGCGATAAAGAAAGGAACAAACGCGCTGGGTCATTTCGATGCCATCTGCCAGGTCTCTCTCCATTGGATATGTATGTGTGTGCATTTGTGTAAGAGTAAGTGTTTGTGTGTGAGAGGTTATGTGTCTCTTAAATGGCTATGTGAGCTTGTGTCTGTGTGTCTATGTGTGTGTGTGTGTGTGTGTGTGTGTGTGTGTGTGTGTGTGTGTGTGTGTGTGTGTGTCTCCTTCTGTGTTCTGATGTGTTCTGAGCAGGGCTTGTTTATTTACAGCAAGTAAGTGAGTTACAGGGAGTGGCTTCATGGCCACCAATCACAGAAAGTACAATGGGCAGGGCTTATGTACAAACACAGCCATGTGCAGAGATGAGCAGAAATGGCTGCCATCTTATCACTAACAAGTCTTTCAATGACTGTTAAAGCAATAATCACTGTAAATATCGATTATCAGTAAAACTTGACACTGGGAGACATTATGACTATTTAAACTAAAGAATATGTCTATCAAAATTTCCACAACAGCCCCTCCTCTTTGTCATATGCTCCCATGTGTCCCTTGATGAATCTTCTTCTTCTTCTTCTTCCAAAAAAACAGAACAGTTCTTCTCACGATAAAAACAATCCATTTCAAAAAGTTTATAAAAAGAAAAAGATAACGGGTAAAAACAATCCACCGAAAGGAAACAACACTTGGGTTCCGTTCTTCGGGAAATGACTTCAGAGGGAGGGCATGAGATGATGGGATGCGTTGACCAGCGGTCGGGCTGGAGTCCTTGGCGTCGGATGCAGGGGTGGAATCTTGGGGCGTCTCGTCTCAGCAATCAGGACGAGGTCATCTGCTCGGGCTTTGGTGACTCGGTCGACCAGACAACAGGATCATATAGGAGGAATAGAAACAAGAACAACATAAGTATATATACTTCTATTTCCTTCAACCAAGATCCAATGGAGAACAAAAAAATCCCCAGAACCTCCCAAAGCATTAAAAGGATTCCAACCCTCATTAGCTATAGGTCTGGCTCTGCCTTGCAATGAAGTTACCTTATCCATATGGGCTTGGACCTTATCACCCGGAGTTTCATTGGTGAGATGACTGCTGTACCTGTCCCACAGGTTGTAGATCCTACAAATCTAGTTCCGGTGCCAAAACTAAAGTTAAAGCCCAGCCGTGGACTACCTGATTGTCCCGATACCCAAATTGTATTGACCAGAAAAGAACAGGAGCCAGAGCTAACATTAAAACTATAACTGATGTTACCCTCTAGGAATGTGTCATTAAATTCTGTGCACACGTCTCTCCTGGTTGTCTTCATGATGATACGAACGTCTGCCATTGCTGGGGTGTAATAGCTAGGTGGGAGTTTGGAGCACACCCAGCCATTAGACCTGTTTGCCGTCTTGGCCAGGTGAAAATGCATTACCCTTGCTAAAACACACTTGCTAAATATGTAAATAAAAAACGATACTCCTCATTATCATTCTTGGATGGAGTTGAGCAGCTTTTTGCAGTGGTTGGCATGGATCCAGAACCTCAAGGAAGTCGGCGTTGTCAGCTGAACCTGGTAATTCCTCCGCTCCAATCCCGTCCCTTGACGTTTACTCAGTCACCTGCTTGGACAGAATGTACACCGGTTATCGTGTCAGGGTCCGGGAGAGACTCATGAACCCTATGATGGACCTTTTGGAGCTCCCTTTGCCAGGACTGCACCCACCCCGTCAGCTGAGAATGTAAAAATGACAGCTGCTGAGGAAAGCACAATCCAGGCTCTGGTTGACTCCCAAACAAAACTTTGTAGGGTGATAACCCATGGGACATTCCTGTTGGGGTAAAGAGCAATGAGAAAACATTTGAGCCGTGGCTCTTTCAATTCAGCCGTTCAGGCTTACCGCTAATCCCTGAAGCGCCGTACATACCTCTAAAAAGATCTGACCAGTGAAGTGTGATCCGCGATCTGACTCAATCGTTCCAGGCAGCCCCCTTGCGACAAACTATCTCAGACAGGATCTTTTTCGTGGTGGCAGTGGCAATGGCATTGTGCACGGACCAAGCCTCTGGACACCCAGAAAACATATCTGGACAGACCAAGACATGCTCGTTCCCCGGCAAAGTGATATAGTCTATCTGAATGCGCTAAAAGGGATATTCCGGTTTGGGTGGGTGCCTTCTCGGCTGCGGTAGTAAAGCCAGGGCCAATCCAATGCTCCTCCACCTATGCACACATAACCATCTTTGACTGGTGCCCAAGGTAATGAGTCGAGTGGGCCATCATTGGAAAAAGGGATCTGGGTAAACACCATTTACCATCAAGACCCCAGATATCATCTGAACCCTGTGTAGCCCCCAAAACCATCCATCTCCTCTTTTCCTGCACTTCCGCTTGGGACTGCAGCTTCTTAACACATCAGAGGGGATGGCTAGCATTAGGGTCTCTGTCACAGGGCTCAGAACACCTTCCTTAACAGCTCCAGCTCTATCTGCCAAGGCATTTCCATTGGCTTCCATGGTCGTCTCATTAGTATGAGCCTTTACCTTCAGAATGGTTATCACATGTGGCAAGCAAAAGGCAATGAACAGCTCTATTAACCCCGCACGTTTCACCGACCTCCCCAAACTAGTCAAGAACCCTCTTGCCTTCCAGACAGGACCACAATCATGTGCCAGCCCAAAAAGCGTATCTCAAATCTAATCTGAAATAGAAATTGATCCCCTGATCTCTATGTCTTACCATCTGGGGTGTAGTACCTGGAACCATCGACAAAAAGGTTAATGGGGGTCTCCTTCACCGGACTGACAGCCGCTGATTGCCACTTCATCAAAGAAAGACAATCATGTTGTCCCTACTAAAGTTGGAAATTGATAAGAGGGAGAGAGAGAGAGAGAGAGAGAGAAAGAGAGAGAGAGAGAGAGAGAAAGAAAGAGAGCGAGATAAAGTTTTGAAAATTACCATTTTTCTGCACGGCCTTCTCCCCCCTTCTCTTCATACTTAACAGGAAGAAGAGACGCAGGGTTCCAAAATAGTGCATCGTTTAAGGTTACGAGGACTTTGGGGGTCCTTCAATGTCTGTATTCTCTGAGTGGTTAGATGTTGGGTACCTAGAGAAATGCAATGACCTAAAAAAAAAAAAACACAAGCTTCTCCATGCAAAGCTGGCCTAGCCTGCAATAGAGAGGTTCAGTCACTGACACTGTCTGGCCTGTGAGACCTACAGTGGGAGTTGCCATCCCTGGAAGAGGAACCTTGCATCTAGGTTTTTGAGATCTTAAAACCGTGTTGGCTGCATCGGTGTCAGCGAGGCAAGGGAGGGGCTATTTTAGTTCCTCTAGGATGTGAGCTGACACCGGTTTATCAATGCCCTATGATAAGTCATAGTCGTTTCTGACCATACCTACTTTTGAATTTTCCGGATCCTCCGGAATAGATTGCCACTTACCCCACGGACCAGCCGGGTTGGTAGGACAATTATGCCTGATGTACCCTGACTTTCCACATCCATAGCAGACCTGTTAAAAGAACTTCTAGTTTGCCACAGTGTTAGAAGGAGTGGGTTCAGCTGTTACGACAGGCTGTTGAGAGATAGAGACACTGTGAGGTGGGAGGGCGTTACCAGTATCAAAGTCTGCACCGTGAACTGAAGAAAACGGAGATTAAAGTGCAGAGACAGGTTCAGTGTCAGCGGATCTGGCTCGTCTCTGTAAAGTTAGCCCAGGAAGAGCTTCCTCCACTTCTCTGACCAGATCGCTGGACTCGGCTATCTCATCAGGCCAAGTGTACATAATGCGGTTCTTCCGGACTGAACCCGCCTCATTTACGCCTTGCTGATTGACCATAATAGATCTCTGAAGCCACAATTGCGCTACACTTAGCATCTCTGTTGCCTGGAGCCTAGTTCTGAATTCAATAATGAACTCCTCCCATCTCCAGACATCAAAAACACCTTCCAAAGGGATGTACCAACTGTTTCCCTTGGTTATTCCCCTTCCTGAGGGGTCTCATGGCCCGAGCCCCAAACTCAGACTTCATGGACCGCGAAAGTTGTTTGGCTAGCCTGGGGGACCTGCGTTACCCCCCATTGCATGGATAAACCATTAACCATGCCGATTCGAATCGCTTCCTTGCACCTGGTTTAGGAGCAACACTGCTAGGTGCCAACTTTGACAGTGTTGGCCTGCTTCCGGACTCCGGTTAATTTACACGGCCCTACGCCGGTCAGCTAGAAGACCTCAACCCGGGGGCTTTGTACGGCTATACAGCTCATCAACCCCCACTCGCTCCCCAGCTTCCGATTATCTTACACGGCCTAATGTGGGGCGGGTTTCGGTATCTACTCCTCACACGTTGAAGGCTGAAACAAGCGTGTCGCAATCACCCGTTTCACGTAGACGGCTCAAAGTACACATGTTCGTTTCGACCTAACCCGTGCAGCCAAACAACCCCGAAAGTACAATGAAAGTCCTCCCTATACAAACCTTGGCTTCAGTCTATTCCTTGATGTTGCATTAAAAATTTAAATTAAGATGCCGGTTACTGATTGCACACTGGAAGATATAACTTCTCTACCTAAAATCCAACCTGCAGTACCGAAAACTACCTCTGTGAGAAACAACCGCTCAGTACAAAACAACCCTGAAAACTGCAGTCACTCCACAATGTACTCTTATCATTGGAAAAAACTTAGTTACAACAAAAATGAGACAAAATACACCACAAAAACAGCTTAACCAAAAACTTACAAAACAAATAAATAAATAGTTACCCCTGAAAAACAGACAAAAACAAAAAACAAAAACTGATGGGTTGGATATATATCTGTGCTAAATATGAACAAAAAGATGAACAAAGCTAGCTAGAAAAACAACTGCCTAGATGCCAGATTTCAATTAAAATGAAAAAAACATTACTTTTAAACTGAAATACAGCGCAAAAATAACATCACAAAGTTGCCATTTAAAACTACCAAAAAAGAGAAAAATGTTTTAAAGCTCAAAATAGCATTTCAGCCACATGAGTCTCAACTCCATTTAACAAAATAGCTGCCAAGCACATGGTCCACACAAAGGAAATGACATCACAAAATGGCTGCCATCCGAGCACATGGCCCCTACAAAGGAAATGACATCACAAAATGGCTGCCATCCAAGCACATGGTCTACACAAAGGAAATGACATCACAAAATGGCTGCCATCCGAGCACATGGCCCACACAAAGGAAATGACATCACAAAATGGCTGCCATCCGAGCACATGGCCCACACAAAGGAAATGACATCACAAAATGGCTGCCATCCGAGCACATGGTCCACACAAAGGAAATTACATCATAACCACATGGACAAAATGGCTGCCATCCGAGCACATGGCCCACACAAAAGAGTTGCACAAAACAAAGAGTTTGAGCAACCATGTGCTTCTTTGTACACAACAACAAAAGACAGGAAAAACAGGTTTTACAGGGTCAGCTGTATTCAGAGACAATAGCTATCCTGGTGGAATGCTGGTTTTGGGGCTGCACAATACAATCTGCTACTTAAAAACAGAAACTCAGTCCAAAACTGTCTGCTATATGCTCAATCCAAACATCAGAGTCCAAAGCAAAAACACAGTTTCACTAATAAACGAGTTCCCGCCAAAAAACAATCTACCACACACACCAATCAATCTGCCGCCCAAACCAAAATCAATCGATAATATATTGTTATCTCATCGAACAAAGCTGATGTTACAACAGATGTTACGAGGCAATATTTAACACATATATCACAACCCCAGGATGTATTAACTGAGAACGTAACAGACCTGATCCCTAGCCACAAATATTAATAGAAATAACCCCACCGTTATATAAAAGAGCGAACGCTGCAAATGAAAAAGTTCTTTTGCTAAGCTTTGTTTCTAACTTCCACAGCGGACAAAGAAAGTAAGCCTTGGTTTAGAACAAAAAAAAATTTCTTACCACAAAAGCCGGCTTTTTTGCTGTAATAAACTGGACTCACTTCCCTCCTGTTTTCCGCTGTGAAGCTAGGAACGATGTGTTAGGGCTACCTGTCTCGCCATATGTCGTGGAATTTAAAAAGGCTTGTACTGAAAAGTACAAGTGCTCCGCTCTTTTACATAACGATTTACCAAGCACTCGGCGATAAAGAAAGGAACAAACGCGCTGGGTCATTTCGATGCCATCTGCCAGGTCTCTCTCCATTGGATATGTATGTGTGTGCATTTGTGTAAGAGTAAGTGTTTGTGTGTGAGAGGTTATGTGTCTCTTAAATGGCTATGTGAGCTTGTGTCTGTGTGTCTATGTCTGTGTGTGTGTGTGTGTGTGTGTGTGTGTGTGTGTGTGTGTGTGTGTGTGTGTCTCCTTCTGTGTTCTGATGTGTTCTGAGCAGGGCTTGTTTATTTACAGCAAGTAAGTGAGTTACAGGGAGTGGCTTCATGGCCACCAATCACAGAAAGTACAATGGGCAGGGCTTATGTACAAACACAGCCATGTGCAGAGATGAGCAGAAATGGCTGCCATCTTATCACTAACAAGTCTTTCAATGACTGTTAAAGCAATAATCACTGTAAATATCGATTATCAGTAAAACTTGACACTGGGAGACATTATGACTATTTAAACTAAAGAATATGTCTATCAAAATTTCCACAACAGGGTACATAGTCAGTGGACCCTGAAGAGCTAAAAGTGTAAAGGGGCGCTTGCAGATTGGGCCCTGAATTGTACAGAGTATCAGTTGAGAGTTACAGCCACACAGGAATTCACCACAAGCCGGTGCCAGGCTAGAGGGGGTAGTCAGTGACTTTGCAGTGCAGCAGTGTCAGCAGTTCTATGCTCCAAAGTCCTGAGTCTTCTGGACCTAGAGTCGAGGATTCAGCACTTCTTTCAAGTTACAGTGTGTTCTAAGCGTCAGTGAGCGTTGGCTAGCATTGGCTGGTGTCAAGGCAGCGTTGACAGACATTTTTCTAGATAAAGTCCCAAGTTGTACCTAGTTTGAGCCTAAAGGAGTATTCCACTCATTCCCTTCTCCCATCCCCTTATCTACAAAAACCACAAAACAAAGATGCCGGAGTCGTCAGTGTCTCAGTTCTCACACCCAGGGTCGCAGCTCACATGGGCTGGAGAGGTAACCGGTAACAATGGCAGACCCACATCAGGCCACAGGCCTGGAAACCTTGCTACATATGTCTTTATACACTGGCATTCAGCACTCTTCCTTTACCCCTTTCCCTTTTTTTTATGTTTGTGATTTTTGTACGGCATGATGCCACTTTGCTCACTCCCAACTTGGCTAGACCTTGCTTTGGCAGGTCTCCTGAAGAAAGGGGCCAGTCTGGCTTCAGCTGGGTAGAGTACCACAGACCCCATCAGGAGCCATACACCCCAGAGGATTAGGGCCAGGGTCCTTTTTCTTCGAAGAAGAACCATTTGTACATCCTGTGAACTTTTCTTGTGTGTGTGGTTTTTTTTTTTTTTTTTGCATCTGATTTAGTTTCGAGTGTGAAAACATCACCTCAGAGCTTAAAAAAAAAAATATTAAGTATCTATGCCCAGGTAAAGTGTATGTATAGAGAAAGCTTTTTTTTCTTGGATAGGGTAGGGATGGGTTAAAAACCCTGACAGGTTATTTTTTTGCTGTTCACATACTCTTGGAGAGATTTATCTTCATTCCCTATCTAAGAAATGCAACAGGAAGTTAGAGGACATCAGGGGAATGCCCCTTTAGACAGTTGTCACTCTAACAGGTGTCCCCAATGAATGATTTTTCCATTACTTTTTGTTTCAGTAAAATTGGTCACAGTACAAATGGATACATTTCCTCTACAAGGACACAAACAGCAAAAACTAAAATTCCTATAAAAGTTATTCCCACGATGCACCACAGTCAGTTTTAGTCCCTGCATTTGATCTTTGCCTTAGGCCACTTACTCTGTTAAAAAAAGCCCTGACTGGGGTGACGCTGGCCCCAAAGCATTCTATGTGACAATTACGCTCTCAGCCTTACCCTGCTCAGAGATTTTCCAGCTCACAGGACAACAGTCTTAGCACCGGCAGGCTGAGAATATTTGTCACAGGGGTTAAGGGGGTTAGTTTAAAGCGGAGTTCCAGCCTATTTTGCAACTTTAGTGATTCCTGGAGTGCTCGCTATGCTGATCAACAATTGGGCATTTTCAATTTTTTTCGGGGGTCCCTTACCTTATTTTCAGGGCATTTTTGATTGTACTTCCTCCTTCTACCCCCTCTGTGGCCACGGCCACCGACATCACTTCGGCCTTTGCATTGCATCCTGGTAACTGTTTGTCATTACTCCCAGGAGGCTGGAATCAGGAAGAACTCCAAGAACACTCCCTGGAATCAGGAAGAAGGACACAGCAGATTACACTGCGGCTTCAGATACCCACATCCAAGATGGCCACGCTCAGACAGCGTTTTTTTTAAAGTAAGATTTTGACTAAAATCCAATACTATACACCTTGTAAGTATGAGAATAGAGGTTCTGTAAAGGGTGATGGATTAGTATTATAGGGGTATTTTTAGTTAAAAAAGGTATTTGAGGCCGGAACTCCACTTTAATTGAGCAGTTCCCCCTTTAAACACACACAGTAGCTGCCACCACATTTTAACAGAAACATACACAGTTCACAGTATCCACTCATTTAATTCTGACCTATAAAAATCAGTGATTTAATTAAACAAAATAATCAAAGGAAATTACAGTTCTGGAGAAAGTCTGTACACCAACTATGTTGCCATACTGCATTGCATTTTACAGGTAAAAACAGAGGAGGCAGACCAAAAAGAAAAAAATTATTTTTAACAACATTAAATTGTACTATTGTATTAAACAATATGGCTTGTGTAGCAATTGCACAAGCTATTTTATTTATTTTCTTACAAAATAGGAATTACCCTTTAAGTGACATCCACCTGATCTTTGGTACAGTGCAGAGTTCAGATTGCTTACAGAGCAAATCCAAAGTTCTATATCAGAGTCACTGGCCCTCAGAAAAATGACTCACAGTAGTAGTAATAGTAGTAGTAGCTGATAATGCGACGGCTTTTTCTTGATCCTCTACAAGGTGTCCCCGAGCTACCCCCACTCAGTCAAAAGGCCTGAAGATGTGTTGAAGGAGTTCTGGAGCATTTTATAATGCTCCAGCAGACACCACATAACGCCATCTATCCTATCTACTTCTATGTTCCCATATAACAAGGTTTCACAATCCGAATACCATCATATTATTTAGCAGAGTGAAATTATGATTTGTTAGCTACCAAATTTGATATAGAGCTCACGTATATTTCTCTTAAGATGTCTAATGTGTCTCATTAGCCTTCTGAACCTTGTACTGTAAAATAGACTTGTATAGTGTCAGTTCAGCTGTTTGGTATCTTCTTGTACATTAGTGTAGCCACATTTTGGAAAGGTAACTCCCTTTCTGTAAAGGTTACGGAATATGAAGTTGAGCATTTGAAATGTAGAAATCTTCAGCTCTAGGTCAATATAGGTCATTACCCCCCTTATCTGACAGATATGTGTTCCACAAACTATTCTCCAGACTCTTTTTGACCATTCATAAAAGGACCTTATCAGTAGTCCTTAGAAAACCCTGGTAAGTAAAGATTATGATGGTTCTGCATTCTTTTTAACTTTGTCAGCTGTTTATCAAACGTGTCTTAAGCTGGACTGTGGTGTGTGAAATGTGTCACCATCACTAGGTGGCCTATTCTCAACATGAAATTTAAAACTGTTCATTTTTTTCTGACTTGCTAATTTTGGAGAAAATGAGGGCAGCACTGTGTTCAGCACTACTCTTCCATTCTCTTCACACTGTTTGCAGTTCATCAGACCGCACTTTCATTGCAGGGTCTATTAGAGCCCTGCAGTGCAAACCGTTGGGACCCCATTGAATCATTGTTTGCAATACTAAGCCTGTGATATCTACAGTATAACTTAAGCAGAAAATATACACATAAAAGCACCTTCATGCTAAAAAAAATGTGGATTTTCTTTGGACAACCATTAGAACATATTTTGTATGCTTGCCTTCCATGTTTTGTATATATATTGTATGTAAGTGTGTATATATTATTTATATATGTATTTATTTTTTATATATTTTTTTTTTTTTACTAATGTCTCAATATTTGTCCAGTGCTCCAGAAGGAACATCGCTCATTTCCATCCAGGCTTTACTTAGACAGGTGTCAGTTCAGCTGAATGAGCCCTGAACAATCAGACACAGAGTGGAAGGCTGCCCTTTGTTAACTGTTTCCACAGTAACTGGCCTACAGAATGAGAAGAACCTTCAAGTCCTATGCCAAGGTTTTGTGTGCACGAAGCTGCTGTGAATCACTCCACCGTGTGGGATGTTTTTGTTGTGTTTTTTTTTTTCCCCTCCACCACCACGGTGGAGCAACAAGCCGAAATTCCCACATCAGTTCACGAAGCATGAGCCCAGAAAGTTCCTTACAAAGTCAGAGGGGCCCACCCGGACTCCTTCCCCTCCTCAGTCTACACACAGCAATTAATAGAGGCAATGGATCAGACCGCTGCCTCACTCCAGCTGCAATGAATCTAGAAGTAGCATAGAAAAACAACCACAAGCATTACATTTTTCTTCTGCCGCCGCTCAAATTCTGTAACATGAGGATAAAACTTCACAGAAATCTGATGGAGCTGTTTCAAAAAGTGTGTTAAGCATGCATTTGATGCACAGACCACACTTTCAGATCTTAAGAAGTAAGTCATCCATCTCGGGCTGATGATTAAAGCCTCTTTTCACATCAACCACAGCCGCTTGCCAGAGATGTGAGTTTTGTAAATGACTCAAGTGGTTCTTCCACGACTTGAAGCGTACAGGCAGAAAACTCAGCTACAGCACTGGCAACTAACAAATATGTGAATATTTAAAGTATAACTAAAGGCAAAGCTTTTTTATCTAGTTTTGGATAGAGTGGAGATGGATTTTTATTTGAGAGAGGGATTAGAACATGTATGCATCATACATACTAGGGGGAGCAGAACTGGGGGAATCCATAGCTGAGAAGGATCTGGGTGTCCTAGTAGATAATAAGCTTAATAATAGCCTGCAATGTCAAGCTGCAGTTTCCAAAGCAAGCAAAGTCCTTTCTTGTGTTAAGAGAGGCACGGACTCCAGACAGAGAGATATAATTTTGCCCCTGTACAAATCATTAGTAAAACCTCATCTGGAACATGCAGTTTAGTTTTGGGCACCAGTTCTCAAAACGGATATCGGGGAACTGGAGAGTGTGCAGAGAAGGGCAACCAAACTGATAAGAGGCATGGAGGAGCTCAGCTATGAGAAAAGATTAGAGGAACTCAATTTATTCTCTCTTGAGAAGAGGAGATTAAGGGGGGATATGATCAACATGTATAAATACATAAGGGGTCCATTTAGTGAACCTGGTGTTGCGTTATTCAATTTAAGGTCATCACAGAGGACAAGGGGGCACTCTTTAATTCTGGAGGAAAAGAGATTTTATCTCCAAAAACAGAAAGGTTTCTTCACAGTTAGAGCTGTGAAAATGTGGAATAGACTCCCTCCAGAGGTTGTTCTGGCCAGTTCACTAGATTGCTTTAAAAAAAAAAAGCCTGAATTCTTTCCTAGGTGTAAATAACTACTAATAGTTATAGGTAACGTTGATACAGATATATAGATCAACTGCAGGTATAGGATTGTATGTCACAAAAGAAGATCTAGTGCCTAGGGGTCTTTTTGGAAAAAAGAGGGTTTTTTTTAATATCTAAGAAAACCCTACCGGAAATGCAGCCAATCCACTATAGCAATGCTATATAGACAGTTTTATAAAAGAAGAAAAATTAGCGTGATTTCTGTGGGTTTATCAATGTTCTACCTGATATTATAATACGAGTGCTGTACCCTTTAATTAAATTTGAAGTGAATAAACTAAATAAATAAATTGCTAATGTGAAAAATTATTACACTGATCAATAATGATCTAGAAAGTGCTGGTGCTAGAAAAAGTGATTGAGGAATGTGCTTAACCAAAGTGCAAGTGCAGTGTGTTTCTTTTATGGCAGCTGATTGCTGCTAATCACTATTAACATATGTATTATATGCCTCTTAATGATCCCTTATAATTAGTTATTTTTAGATGAAAAACAGGTTATGACAAAATTAGTCCTCTAATAGGAGGAATGCTAGTGCAATAAATTATTCTTAAGAAAGTGCTAGTGCAATGCAATACATTTTGCATAAATTATACCAATTAATAATAACCACAATAAATACCAAAAATAAATGTGACAGCAATAAATTAATTATGTTAAATATGAAGAGTCCATCAAACAACGTCCATATTAAATCATCCAGTGACAAAGTGCAAAAGTGCTGTTTATCCAAACGCAAAGTGTTCACAGTGTTCACACGTGAGGATCCTTCCACCCACAGTGCCTTATTAATTTGCCTAGATCCAACTCACCAGAGATTTTGCTGGTAAAGTTATAAATCAGCAAAACAGCCTAAGCCACAACAGAGATCAGCCTGGAATATTTTCTCCTTATTATATGGTTATTCACCCCAGGATGAAAACAAGGATGGTCCATGTGAGGAAACATAAGAAGGAATGCCGACCATAGCGTAATATTGTATGACACTCGTTTATTTAGAATACAAGATAAAAGCACTCATATAAGATGGTGTCTGCCAGACACTAGGAATCTGCATAAGTAAAAATCCTCTGCTGCTCGGGTCACCGTGTAGCGAACCGCGAGCGTGGATACAAAATGATAGCCCCGTGAAGATGTCCAATGACGAAACCGGTAGGGCGTGGCATAGGACGCTGAAGCAATACCGCACACTGCTACTTTGCATCCACGCTCGCGGTTCACTACACGGCGACCCGAGCAGTTCAATATTTCCCAAGTGTTTTAGCTTAGTCAGGAAGCTGTCCAATAACTTTGGTTTTTATGGTTTTATTTAGAACTTGGATAGGAGAAGGGAATGAGTGGGATACTCCAACTTTATACACTATGCACAATAGGCTCCTGGTACTCACGATACTGTTTTTCCCAAGATGATTCTGCCAGCAGCTCCACTTGTCAGCACTCTGGATCCTCTGCAGCTCAGCTCCACACCTGGTTCACGAGGCCGACCGCCTGTACCACCTTCCTCACACCTTCAGGAGGAGAGACAGCCATCCACCTCCTCCTGGGACTTTGCTCCTGCCAAAAGACACCCTGTCACATGCTCCCCCCAGATTTATAGCCAATCCCAGGATGCATTGCAACTATGCCCACCCACTGTGACAGCCATAAACCCTTGTGTGCCACTGGTTAGGTTCCCTCCACTGTCCAACAAGCTCCCTTATTGGTTACCAGTGGGGACACTCCCTTAGACCCAGTAAATCACACCTGGAAACATGTGACAGGCTAAACTAACAGATCAGGCTCTCCTGATAAGCAGAAAAGAGCCACAAAATGTGTTTTCCTAGCACCTACCTAGGAGGGTGCTACACATATAAAATAACAAAACAAAAAATCTCTGGTACCCCTCAATCAACGAGAAAAGCAGCATCGCAATGACCAAGGTAGGCAATCAGGAGGTAGAAGGTAGGCACTACCCCCATATAAAGTGCTCTTGTGCTCCAATCTTCTTAAAAGTGCTGAAGTGCTCCACATAAATTCACTCCATGATGTGACACTCACCCCTTCTGTGTCCCTACTTACCAGGAATAACGGACTTTCAGCTTTTCAGTCTGGGAGTCAGACAGGATTGACTATAATAAACCAGTTGGTCACAGGGGTCCAGTCAAAGAACTTCTTAATATGACTCTCAGATAATCCAGAAATCCCTCAAGCTCAGAACAGAGAAAATAAGCCAATTGTGAAGTACTGTAGGTTGAAGTTGTAGCGCAGTAAAAAACATACTTACAAAACAGAGGATAAAATCAGGCACTGTAACCAGCATGCGTTCCACGGTAGCAGGAAGTGGACGTGAGTTTATGTGGAGCACTTTAGCACTTTTAAGATGATTGGAGCACAAGAGCACTTTATATGGAGATTCTTTTTTGAATATTGATTTTAATTGGACACTTCTGGACTTTTTAATTTCTGGTTCTTTATATGTTGTATATGATGCAAGCGCTGTATTTCTGTATTTTATTGAGCAACATATAGTCCCAAGAAGATAAGAAAAGGTGAAGAGGGGGTACTCAGGGGGACCAGATCAGCCCCTCTTTCTCAAGGAACATAGAATTTTACACAACATCCACTTTAGTTAAGCACAGTATCGTCTCTAGCATTAGTAGTGGAGTAGTAGTAGAGTAGAGTAGTAGTGGAGTCTGACTGGCCTTAGTGCTTGATTGTCTTCAGTTCTGGTTCCTGTGTTCCTAGTATTTAAAAGTCTGCTAACTTTGTTCCTGACCCGTCTATGTCTGACATCTCTCTTGGATCATTGCTGCCTGTTATGTCTGCTGCTCACTTGTGTTATCGACCTCGGCTTGAATTTTTGACCATATCTCTGCCTCCTGACTTGGTACCTTGCTGCCACCATGTTACCAACTTCTTCCTGTTTCTGACCTTGAACTTGATCCTGACCCTGCACCTGGATGCTGCTAGACAAAGCTTGTGACCAGACTCCATACTGTCACTTGAAGGACTTCTGTGTTTTCAAGCTTCAGCTCACTACAACAGCTTCCTGACACCTATGTTCTTCGGCTGCCTAAGCAATCCTTGTCTCTACTACCAGGGGTGCTTGGATGTGAATTGCGCAAGAGGCCACCCTCGCTATCTTGGACTTTACAGTCATGTACATGACAAGTGCAGTTACAGGTGTGTCTCTGACCCACTTCCTGAAGAAGTTGGACTCTACCCTGACTCCCTGGGGTGCAAGGCTCCTGACAGAGGCAAGACGCAACTTGGTTCACCCAGCCAGAAGGCCTGAGGGTCCCCTTTAATAATGGTCAGCCATAGCGGACTACCAAATACTAGGTGAGGGTCTGTCCTGAAGAGACACCCTCTGTTTAGGGGAGAAAGGAAACTAATGGCCGCATATCCTCCCCCTAGACTTCAGGGTAGGCCTGAGGACCCAAACCCTCATCCAAAGTGAAAGAAAGAGACAAAAGTGCAAAGTGACAAAAAGTGAGAGAAAAATAAATTAAATAAATAGTGCCAGTGCAGGTTCATTGGCTAGCCCTTGCAGTCTGGTAGCAAAAATTGCCCTGGACTTAGCTAAAAGGCCTAGCCCAAAGAAGCGATAAGCAGAAAAAAGCTTAGGTGATTTGGCCTTGTGCTCTTTCTCACAGTGGGTTTACCATGCCCAGGTGGTACGAAGAGCACCCTTGAGGTGACCAACTCCCAGGGGACACTGACACCACAGGCTCTCTGCCTTCCCATCACATGAGCAGACCAGGCATCACCACTCAAATCAGGAGGCACTGGGCCCCAGGACTCCCACACCAAGAGAGTACGCCTGACCTATACTTTAAGTGTTGCATGCTCATTCAGTTTCCTTGCCTATTGGCAAAGCTCCTCAGGACCCCCATAATACCAGCAGAGGTACTGTACAGACAGCCATTCCTACCAAAAGACCAGAATGAAGGCAAAGCACATTTACCGGACACTGATAACAACAGATACTACACTTGATCTTAGCCCAAAGGCTGAGAAGCAATGAGGAAAGTAGTTCTTGCGATAACCAGGGATTCCCTCACTTTGGAGGGATTTCTTCTTACTTCCTGTTGTGGCTATGGGAAAGCTTCCCAGTGGGAACACTGATGGTGGTAAAAACCCTGCAGGGCCTATAACCCTCCCTTACTCTACCAAAAATGGCAGAGGGGCCTTTCATGCAATCATCTCTGTGAATGAATGGTATGCTGGGGGAATCATGCACAACTTCTCCAAATTCAAATAATGACTAGGGATGATCGAACGGTTCGGGTCGACCATCGGTTGACTGTGATTGTTCGAAATTTGGCCGAATTCCAAACTTTTTCAGCAAAAAGTTCGGAATTCTGCAACCAGAACCGACCAAAATGCAATGGGACAGGAACTGGGCTTTAAAAGCCCGTGATTGGACCAGAACCATCAGTAAAAAGCCAATTGAGGGGGGCAGGAGGATGCTAGGAATGTGATTGGAGTGACTAGGGGGTCCAGAGGCCAAACAGTAGTCAATACGCCCCCCAGTATATAAGATAGCCCCGCCAAATCTCTAGCATTGTAATACAGGGATGTGGAAGAGAGCGGAAGCAGTTCTGTTACTCCTGCTTCAAAAGTGTCATTTAGCAATTATTAGTGTGAGGAAAGGGATATCTAGTGTAGTTAGGGTACTATTTTCCACTATAGTTAGATTTAATAATCTAGTTTTTGTAGGGAAAGTGTTAAGTGTCAGGGTGACTGTAGTGTAGTGTAGGGTTAACTGATTCTGACTGCTATGGCAGGGTGATCAAACTCTTCCATGTCAGGGTGACCGCCATAGAAAAAAGATCATTTGTATTAGAAATGCAGTAGAGCAGGATAGTGGCTTCGCTACTTTCACACCTGGCCGTTTTTGTTGCAGGCGTTTATTGGGCTTTTTAGTTAAAGTCTTTGGAGGCAGGCATGACATCTGAACTTCTGTGTAGGGGTATATATACACACACACATGTATGTATATATACACATACACATATATAGGTGTGAAAGTAGCAGAACCCTATGCCTGCGCTAATGAAATTATTTGCAGGCATAGGGCTCCGCTCCTATCACACCTATATGTGTGTATGTGTATAAATACATATATGTGTGTGTGTATATATACCCCTATACAGAAGTTCAGATGTTATGCCTGCTTCCAAAGACGCCCAAAAAATGCCCAAAAAAAACGCCTGCAACAATACACCTGGGCATTTTAGTTGCAGGCGTTTTTTAGAGGGCTCTTCTTCTTCACTGAATCTTCTGGTGGTGTGCGACCAATTTCTTTATATATGCTGTTTGCGGTGGGGAGCTGAGGTTCAGCACCCTCCTTGGATTGTAGACACAGACTCACCTGAGCGGTGTTACTCATCTCTACTCCTCATTGGCATAGGCAACAGCGGGAGCCATGGTCATTCCATGGCCATGGTCATGGGCGGTGCCAAGCCATGTTCCATGTGTGAATGAATACACAGAGCAGCACCTCAGGAGAGAGCCTGTTTGGGTGCCCCCATAGCAAGCTGCTTGCTATGGGGCATCCCCACTGAGGAGGGAGCAGCCAGGAGCAGGGGAACCAAGAAGAGAAAATTCCAACAGGATGTGCACTTCTAAACAGTCTAGAAAGCTGAAGACAGCACATATACAAGTAAAACTTATGTAAGGAGATTTGTTTCATCTCTGTGTATCATCTGAGGCTGTTCACTTAACTTGGTATATGTGAGGGTTTACAACCACTTTAAAATGGTTGTAAAGGCTCAAGTTTTTTTTACCTCTATGCATTCATTGCATGAAGGTAAAAACCTTCTGTTTATTTGAAGTCCTCGCAGTGTCCAAGGGGTCCTTACTGATGCTTCATCTCAGCTTGGCAAGTTGTAAACTGGCTCAACTTGTGGATTTTTAGCTTTTTGGTGTCTGAGCACAGGTACAGAAATGATCTGCGGTTTCATGTTGGTCTTGTCACTTGGAGCATTGTCAACGCTATTTATATATGACATAAGCAGACTCGGATTTGCTTGATGACAGATCCAGACTGGTTGCTCCATTTTCCTATCTGTTCTTTTCTCTTGATAAAAGGAGTGGCAATGAAGTGCTCATTTACATAAAATGCTGATCCACACATTTTCCTTTGTTTTGTAACACAGACAAGCTACTTTTCAGGGTACTTCAAAAATCAAGCAACGGGACCCATTCTCACCAAAATCTCTGATCTGTTTACCTGAAAGTAGGTCTAAATGTGTTCTAGGCCAAGTAGCCAGAATTGAAGCCCGTGGGCCTGCATCATGGTCAGAAAACTAGCATTTTCAGAAGTAGGTCAACAATGGCTGCTGCACATTTCTCTTCTGAGTGATTTACTTGACGTGGAATTCCAGCTAATGTCTAACTAGTCCTAAAAATGTTCACAGACCCGTCCTAACACCTATGCTGACTAACTTGTGTAAAAAAGATGTAGTTTATTGTCAGCCCGCTCCACTATGGTCAAATGATCCATCTCCCATGCCCGCCAGCAGCAGCTGCAGAGGAGAGGAGGGACTGCCGTCAATGGCTGCACCATCAGAGCCTATGGGTGGCACCATGGCACCCAGATTTCACAACCATTGTCAGGCACTCTCTCCATTCCCCTGCAGCCGCCGTGGTATGACACAGAGGATCATGTGACCGGACAAATGGAGCTGAAAATAAATATACACATCATTTTTACACAGGTAAGGCCTGCCATAGATGGAGGGGATTTATTTCCTGCAACCACAGGTTAACAGGGGAATCTCTTCCTTGGAGCCATTGTGTTCTTCCGACAAAGGGATAGGAGAAGCCTTCCCTGTCCGGAAGGATACAGTAATTATTGTCAATAATCACATATAAAATCCTGCAGGCTGGTTGTACGCAAGATGATCAATCAGTCAACTTGGGTACATTTAGCCTGCCCATACATAGTTCGAATCTCAGCTGGTTCCTGCTGAACTGGCTGAGATTTGAATCATCTATAGTTAGCATGAGAGTTAGCAGGGGAGGGGGCATTTTTAAGACTAGTCAGGCTTTAGCTGGAATTCTACTTTAAATTTACTGAATCAATATTGACTGCCTCCATTGTATTTCTAAAATGTTAAATAATTTTTTTGTTCGCTGTTGTACTGCATAAGGAAAGGCTAGTATACAGTGACTTGAAAAGTGTCACATAATTGTGAAGTGGAAGGAAAATGATAAATGGTTTTCAATTTTTTTTTACAAATAAATATGTGAAAAGTGTGGCATGCATTTGTATTCAGCCCCCCTGAGTCAATACTTTGTAGAACCACCATCACTGTAATTACAGCTGCAATGCTTTTTGGGATGTCTCTACCAGCTTTGCACATCTAGAGAGTGAAATTGTTGTCCATTCTTCTTTGCAAAATAGCTCAAGCTCCTTTAGATTGGATGGAGAGCGTCTGAACAGCAATTTCCAAGTCTTTCCTCAGATTCTCAATTGGATTTAGGTCTGGACTTTGAATATGCTTTGATCTAAACCATTCCATTGTAGCTCTGGCTGTATGTTTAGGGTCAATGTCCTGCTGGAAAGTGAACCTTACTTTTTTTTTTGATTGCAAAAGGCCTCTTTCATTTAAAGCAGTACTAAACCCATAACCAAAAATGTAATATATCGTGTTATATATAAGCTTACCAAACACTAGATGTGGTGGCTGCATTCATTTTTTAGGTTCCCCTCCACTCTGTGTTCAACTGGTGAACCAACTCATGTATTAGAGTGCCTACTCTCTGGATAAGGAGCAACAGAGACACCTTTGGAAAGCAGCACTGGTAGCCTAAGGGTAGGGGTAGAGTTTGATGCAATAGCAGATTTAAATACACTAACAAACTGAAGATGAACTACACTAACAAACTGAAGATGAACTTCAGCTAACACTTTATAAGCAGTTACAGCTGTTTTGTTTCTTTTGGGAAAAGATTTTTACATCGATAAATAAAAGCTAAGCACTCTTGTCGGTGATAAATTTTCTGTCTGAACCCTTTAACTGCTGCATCTGCAGGACAGCTTGTTCTGTTGAAAAAACAACAGATTTACTTGCAGCATCACCAGGTGAATATAAAACATAAAAAGCCTTAAAAAGCAAACCAATGCAGGTACGCTTCCATATAATAAATATTTGCTTTTGGGTTTAATACCACTTATAAGTATGTGTAGTGAAAATGAATACAAACCAGGTTTTAATGGTGTCTTTTATATCTGCTGGAGTTCAGCTTTAAGTGGTCATGTGTGAAACATGTAATCCCGCTTCCATTTGATGTGCAGTTTAATATAAATAGTTGCAGTTTATGGCAACATAACAGTTGAAAAGATAAAAGAAGTAGTCAGAAGGAACAGATCATAATGAAGTATCAGGGGGTAATTAACTATAATAAAGAAAAAAAGACTTTGCATGTATGTTATGTGCACAAGATGTGTAAAGGATACATTTGGGCTTTAAACATCTTGAAGGAGTTTGCTCTTTGTGTTCTGTTTAATTGTATGTCTCTTGAGGACAGATTTGAGGACATCTAGGTCACATTAGATTGATGCAGATGACGACTATTGTGCTATGGAGCCCATATGTTTTTGGAGCATAGAGATCAGTCTAATCTCATATGAGAAAAAGTAGAATTGGATTTCCCTTGATATTAATCTTTTCCCATGGAGTTTCTGTTACCAATCTTCCAGGATAAGGTTATAATAATAAAGACGAACCTTTGAAGTCAAATTGGATCCATTTCAGTGTAAATCCCTGGCAATCACGAACCCATCCAATAGAATAGTACAAACCAAGACATGAAAGCTATTTACTATTAACTTAAAAAAAAAAAACACAAAAGACTTAAGACCATGGCAAAAAATTCAAACAGTGCAACTTTATTTTCTTACCACAAATTCACTTGAGAAAAAGAGAAATGCAACAAGGACGACAAAAACTGAGACACAAGTAGAAAAAAAAAAAAACATTTGTCTGTCATTGACATACAAAACAAATGGCTTTGGCAAAACCGCAAAGTTACCATAAATAAATAAATAAATAGTTTTGGATGATGCCATTACCAATTCAACAAGCAGACACTGTACATTAGATTTACAAAAGGACAACACCAAGTACAGAACAAGCTGCAAAAATAACCAAAGATATGTTTTTTTGTTAGGTTCCAGGTAAGAACAGGTTAACACTGGACATGGGACACTATGTGCAAACAGTTTTAAAGAGAAGAGAGTCCAGGAGTGCAGGGCCCGCTGAGCGGGGGGGGGGGGTTGCAGGGCCCGCTGAGCGGGGGGGGGGGGGGGGCACAGGGCCCGCTGAGCGGGTGGCCTGAGAAAGTGACCTGCCTGGCTTCTTCTCTTACCCCACGTGTAAATAAAGAGCAGGTCTGATTACACTGGCAGCTCCCATTGAAAAGGCCGCTGCTTTCCTCCCTGCTCATCCTGACCTTTACACCCATTCCCTTACAGATGTATTTTTACCTTTGCAGCATTGCAACTTGAGTTTATAGGAGACAACTGACATTTCTGTACGAACCAGTCTGGAGGTCCGGGAAGGGCATGCAGCAGCAGAACACAAATACAAAGTTGGTGAATTTTGCTTTTTTTTTTTTTTTTGTGAAAAAAAAAAAAAAAGTTGTTCAGTACTGATACTAGCTTTATTGAATAAGCCAAAAGCAATAAGGAACATTTTAGTAAATGCACAAAACCAGAGTAACCAATTAAACTTGAGTAAATGGTCACCAGAATATTTAGATTATTTCTGAAGGGTTGCTATTGAATACACTTTTTTTTTTCACTGCCTTAGACTCCATTCACACCAGCGAGACTTGTCAGCCTGACAAGTCGCGCTCCCTCGTGGTCCATTGACTGCTACAGGACCCGTTCTAATAGGAGCGACACAAGTCGCTCCGACTTAGAAAAAGGGTCCTGTACTACTTCGGGGCGACCTCGGAGTGACTTGCATTGACTTCCATTATGTGAAGTCCTTGCAAGTCGCTCCGAAGTCGTGGTGCATGGGAATGCACAAGTCGCCCCCGAAGTAGTACAGAGTCGTGCCCCCCCAGTGTGAACCGAGTCTTACTGAATAAGCTCTTCTATGTGTGAACTCTGGCTTCCAAAACCACTCATAAGGTCAGTTACTGAATTTGCAGAAGCAGATTTTAAGGACTCATTCACACAGGTGCAGTGGCCAGTACAGCATGCAGACAGGCCATGTTTAAGCACAAAGGAGGCAAAGGTAGAATGTAAAGCCGTGGCCAGCAGCCTCTTAAAACAAAAATAATGACAGGTGGATGTACAGATCTTCCCACACATCCAAGCATTTATGTCCTTAGAATGGATGCATGGCCCTCACACAGTTAGATTTTTATCACGTTGCTGTTGTATGAACATCTGTGCTTCCTTGGTGCATACACAGGGTCCTTCTGTACGCTGTTTGGGCCTCTAGCCCAAGTGAATGACCCCTTAAAGTGTATCTCTAGCTAAAACTATGGGTGAGAACCTGAGAAATGTAGAGATTCACCTTGTCTATTGGTCCTGGTGTTTACTGCCAGAAAGTGGATATCCAAAATGTTACAGTTGTTGAAAGATCAGGTAGAGAGTGAAAATCTTCCAATATGGACACCTAATCCCTAACTGTAATGTTTTTGGGACAGGAAGTAAAGGGAAATCTCCAAGTTAGTAAGTAATAGTAAGAACTTGTTCTCCACCAACACACTTTATTAAAGTGGAACTACACTTCATCTGGGCACCACAAACCAAAAATGCTATTGAATTCATTGTTAAAATTCAAAGCAAACTCGCCCATCTATCCATGCCTTCATGCTTGATTTTGTTGAGAGATTGCTTTGAAAAACACCCCCTTTAATTTCTGGTCATGGCCATCTTGAGTAAGGGCAGATTATTCATGTAGTATTTACTTCCTGGAATCCACCTGTCCTTAAGCTCAGGCATGCAAGCAGAAGAGGGTGTTCTTAGCTGGGAAAGCCCCTCCTCTCCTACTAAAGACCCCTGATATTTATGGGTGCTCAACCTGTGGCCCTCCAGCTGTGTGCGGAACTGAAACTCCCATTGTAGTTCTGCAACAGCTGGAGGGCCATAGGTTGATCACCCATTTGCCTAGGCATGGAAACCAGGAAGTAACTACAATGTAAAAACAAAAAAATGAATACAAGCAAATAGGATATACTTTCCTATCCATTTACGAATGCTAGCAGCATAAGGATTAAAAATGGTAAATGTTGATTGAGAGAGTGAAGTTCCACTTTACCAGCATGCCGAGTGTTACAGGTAGGGCCACATTCATAATAATGCATGCCTTTGGCCCGGACGTCTTGCCTTTAGGGATTTTTACTAACGTTTCTTTACAATGCATTTGTTTGGCGCCCGCTCTCTTGTCACCTAATCCCTACTAATAATCATTGTCAGAAGTCCTTCATCACGCAGCCGGGCAGTGTTTGTGCCTGGAGAGCGAGAATCAGCGGCAGCAGCTGTGACACACGGCTTGTTAGGGATCTAGAAGGCTGATTGTGAATAGTCGTATTGAATATAGCTGTGAGGGAGAGGCCCAGCCAGGCATCGCATACTTCAATTACGGAAACCAGTACTGCAAAGTCACTCCACACGGATCGTGTCAGTTCTCAGAATATTTGCATTACATAAGGCGAGAGAGGCAGCCTGAAATATGTTTCCAAGGTCTGCAATAATAAGCTAGGGTTGGAAATGTCTCTGCTGCATGCTCAATGAGTTGTTTCAATTCTTAAAGGGGTTCTATCAGGAATGAAACACATTCATGCTTGTGGTAATGAATGAGCACAGTGAAATATAGTAAATATAGTAGACCATTCACTTGATAGGACAGACATCACACTAACACTTAAACTGTACTGCACAAAGTCTGCTATAATACATAGAAAATGGACCCTAATGGCTTACCAAGAAACCCCCACGATGTTGCATGGTGTGGCATCATACACCCGTGTCCCAGACATGTGACATTTTAGAACATACCGTGTTTTGTCTCTAAAGTGTATAGTTTGGATAGATTGGGGGGAAGGGTTAAAACCTCTGCCACATATTACCTATCATTTGTGCGCCAGCTGGGTGATTGTCACCAGATAAATCATCAAAGCTGGACAAAATGTCTAAGAACAGAATTCTGCTCACTGTGGGGAGATTTCCTCTTCCTGTTGCGTCTCCGGGACAGGAAATCTCTCCAATTAGACACAGACAGCTAAGAATAACCTGGCAGAGGTTTTATAATTTCCTTAAAGAAATGTTCTAGCTACACACGCACACGCTTTAAGGGCCCATGCAAACTGCCATATCTGCCAATAAACAGTGTACAGGTGCTGCATACAACCTCCGTCTCCAGAGTTGTACACCCATATGCATACATGTGTTTAGGAAGCTATAGACAAGTATATATCTGCCAATAAACAGCGTACAGGTGCTCCGTCTCCAGAGTTGTACACCCATATGCATACATGTGTTTAGGAAGCTATAGACGTGTATATATCTGCCAATAAACAGCGTACAGGTGCTGCATACAACCTCCGTCTCCAGATTTGTACACCCATATGCATACATGTGTTTAGGAAGCTATAGACGTGTATATATCTGCCAATAAACAGCGTACAGGTGCTGCATACAACCTCCGTCTCCAGAGTTGTACACCCATATGCATACATGTGTTTAGGAAGCTATAGACGTGTATATATCTGCCAATAAACAGCGTACAGGTGCTGCATACAACCTCCGTCTCCAGAGTTGTACACCCATATGCATACATGTGTTTAGGAAGCTATAGACAAGTATATATCTGCCAATAAACAGCGTACAGGTGCTGCATACAACCTCCGTCTCCAGAGTTGTACACCCATATGCATACATGTGTTTAGGAAGCTATAGACAAGTATATATCTGCCAATAAACAGCGTACAGGTGCTGCATACAACCTCCGTCTCCAGATTTGTACACCCATATGCATACATGTGTTTAGGAAGCTATAGACGTGTATATATCTGCCAATAAACAGCGTACAGGTGCTCTGTTTCCAGAGTTGTACACCCATATGCATACATGTGTTTAGGAAGCTATAGACGTGTACAGCCATTGACCTCTATAGGCAGCTGTACGCAGCAGTAGAGGACTCCCCCAGTGGAGCAATACACCAGAATTCAGGCTAGATACAGCTATGTGCATAAGCCCTAATGCGATCAAATGATTAGGTCTTTTGTTAAGTTACAGAAGATGTATACTTACATACTGTCCTCTTCTAGCCCTACAGATATCAATTTGTACTCGCTGTCACACCAAGCTACCAAAAGGCCAGGACAGTCTGTTCATGATGAGTACTGTCTTCCACTTAGTGCATTTCACCATCACAGACATCTACATCACAGTGAATGGGTAATCACAAAAGACAGTTTGCAATGCTGCAAGTAGGTAGCTAAATACACTGCTCTGAAGAAGTATTGTTGCAAGCTTTAAATATATATTCAGCCAGGCCTTTCACATGTCAATACAACTACAAGCATTGTATCAGCATGCACACAGCAAAGATCAATAAATAGACACAACTGGGAATGTAATAAGAAAGTCATATATAAATAGGCAGTTGAAATGGCAATGGATTGTGGGTAGTAAGACATCCAATGTTTGTTCACAGTTTTTTTTTTTTCACTTCTGGCTAAAATTACAGTTGTGGCTTTCGCAATGTTTAACACAGAGAATGCATTAAACTGAGAGATTAGAAGATGCCGATGGCACTGGCCATTGTGCAGTCTAATGTTAAGCAACTGGCTGTTAGAACTCTATAAGACTTGACGTCTTTGCTGCGTGGAGCCCCTAACGTGCCCTGCAGCTGGTGCCGACATTTCCAACCACCTCAGATTGTGATGATAAACTCTTCAGTCCAGATGGATTCCAGCTATGTCTTTCTTATTAAATCACCCTAGTGTTCTCAAATGCAGAGCCAAAAAAAGAATGGCGTTAACTTCTCGTGAATAATCAGGATAATACTGATAGTTGTAGAATGCCATTTCTACCCTCTTTGTCCAGATAGACAATAACATCTGCAGCCAGAGAGTCCCAGCTGTAAAAGGGGTCTGTACAAAATGTCAAGCCAAACTTCTTTAGTGTAGAGCAAAAAGTCTTTTAAGTCATCTTCACGTAAAGCTGGCTTAGAATCTTCACAGCTGAGGTCCTGCACACAAAACAAAAAGAATACAACTGTTATCTTAGGCTTCAGCAATAAGGCAGATGCTTAATTCTACTATATACATTAAATTGATCCCACACAATGAAGACATAATTGTATTAGTAGCTACTAAATGAGATTAGCCATCTGTCATTACACAGATTTAATATTACCCCATCTTCTGATAGACTTACTCATCAATATACCGGCAGACTTGGCTGCTTGGCATGACAGTTGGGAGGTTGTATATCAGCCAGACAAAGCTGTACAAGGCTTGATACATTCAGGAAACATGGAAAGGTAACATAATTGCTATGCCATCACAGCATTGCAACAAGGAACCAAAAACTACGAATGAGAAAAATCTTTAAAAGAGCCAGTCTAAAGAAAGTGTGACCCAATCAGAAATCCCTGCAAAGACATGCATGTTCATGTGCTCAGCAGATAAACCCCAGCCACGTTTTTTTTTTTTTCGTCAAAAAATCTAAGACTTGATTTCATAAAAAAAAAAAATCTAAGAATGTTTGCTAGATTTTTAAGAGTGCTGACAAGCCATCAGACCTAGCTGGAATGGGCAATGATCATCACGTCTTCTAGTAATATTTATGTGATTATTACCGTACTCATTTTCCTAAAAATGATTCATCATCTAACCCACAGGTGTCAAACACAAGGTCCGCGGGCCGAATGCGGCCCCCCAAGCCATTTCATGTGGCCCTCGCACCTCTCCTGCTGCTGCGGCACCCCCCTTGTCTCTACCCCCACCTTGTCTCAGTAGTCGGCAGCAGAGGGGACAGAATGCCTTTCCAGATCCTGCTTTCCTTTGTGCAGCTGCAGAAAGGCTCGTCTTTGCCCCCCCCCCCCTTCTGAGCAGTCCGCAGCAGAGAGGAGGGCAGAACTCCAGCTACAGGTCCTGCACCTCTCTGTGCAGCCGCAACACCTCCTTGCCTCTGCCTCCCCTGGTGTCAGCATTCAGCAGTCTCTGGAAGCTGACTCCAGCCCTCCTTTGGTTCTTCTCCAGACTCTGAACTTTCTTCTTCCCAGATCCACCCGCATCTTCTTCCTGGCAGCAGCACAAGGTAAGGGGGTGCATTGTGGTGTAAGGAAGGGTGGGTGACTCTTGACTCCTGATGGGGGGGGCTCTTGACATCTAATCTTACAGATATAACTGGCCCTTTGAGGGCAACCATAATGCTGATGCGGCCCACGATGAACTTGAGTTTGACACCCCTGTCTAATCAATTATTTGCCAGCACTTATATAGCAAACGAACAACATGGACTATGAAGTTGCCTCCTGCACCAGCATGGAAGAATGCTATCTAATAGGGATGATCTCTGGTATAGAAGGCAACCACATGTCTAGGAAATTTGAAGCTTTTAACAATGATGAGCTATATTTAAATCTAAGTTGAAGCATACTAAATATATATATATATATATATATATATATATATATATATATATACATACACACACATAGTATAGGAAGGAATATAACGGTTCGGGTTGAAGAAAGCTGAAGAGCATAATTAGGTGTTCCTCTATTTTGTGTGATCTCGTTCCCTTTACCCAGCCCTTTGGCAAACAATAAAGCATATATTGTGTTAATTTCCTACTTCTTCTAGGGTGTGACTCCCCAAGCTTGATACATTTGGGCAGAAATGTTGAATTGTCTGAACAAGAGTGTCTAGCTGTCCCCTCCCTCTCTCCTTATATAACCTACATCATTCACGGAGTACAGAAAGTAGATGGCACGGGCCTTGCAAATCAACGTTCTGGAAAACTTGTAGTGTCTGGCTCCAGGATCGCAATCTGCCAGCTCTGACATATCCCTGCCAGTGCATGCCTGGAACAGTACTGTGCAGCCCTGGAAAGCTAAACATTTCTCCGCTGTGATTTAGAATGGATCAGCCACAGTGACAGAAAAGAAAAGTTATTTCTGATCTGGCTGTGTGACATGACAGCCACTAATGACACCATTACTTTACCATGTATTGATCTTAGTTATCTGCCAACAACTGCCCTGTGTATGTGGGTAAAAATATCTATGTACTGTATGAGCAACAAATAATACTGCTGAAAAAGGTTGAGGTGAGGCATTGTATTACTGCATTTTAAACAATATAACCAGTTATGTTAAGAGCCCATTCAGACTAGCGCGACACGACTTTGGGGGGCGACCTGTGAAGTCGCGTGCACCGCGACTTCGGCGCGACTTGCAGAGACTTCACATAATGGAAGTCTATGCAAGTCGCTCCGAGGTCGCCCCAAAGTAGTACAGGACCCTTTTTCTAAGTCGGAGCGACTTGTGTCGCTCCTATTAGAACGGGTCCTGTACTACTCAATGGACCGCGACCGAGCGCGACTTGTCAGGCTGACAAGTCGTCTGACAAGTCGCGCTAGTCGGAATGGGCTCTTAAAGGAGAAATAAAGCCAAAGCTCGTTTGGCTGTACTTCTCCCGTGGATCACAGGAGTGCAGTTCTTTCTGCACTCCTGTGACCCGTTTTCACCAGACAGTGGGTTGAAGCCCGCTGTCTGCTGGCATCACCGAGCTGGTCCAGGCTGGGGCAAGATCGGGACAATGAAGTTGGGATCCGCCCACATGCCTGGACAGCACACGGCTCAACCTCTTAGCAAGCCCCTGAGGCGGCTGCTCCTGCCCCCTCCACAGCCCTGCGCTCCAATGAGGGGGGGGGGGCAGAGCAGACAGCAGTAAATTACAATCACCAGTTCTTTGCTCAAGGATTCCTAAGAACTGAGCAATTGGCGGTGTTTGATTGCTCGGTTCTCAGTCTTAGAGCCGGCGGGGGACAGATGAAGCATCAGACCGCTTCATCCAGCTACGCAAGTGTGATTCGGAAGAAAAAAAAACATTCTTCTCTTAATGGTTTACATAGCTATGCCTGCAAAAGGGGAAAGCCTGAAGTAATCTAGCGGGACTTAATTTGCTAACTAAAGTTCCACATTAAGATGTAAGATCTGTTGTTGTATGGGCTGGTTATGGTGATAAAAGGCTCCTCTAGAGATTTTTTTTGACTAAACTATATGTAACTGGGTGGCTGGATATCCTTCATTACATACTTCCATGACCATGTAAGATCATAAAATAGGCTTCTACAACCAGGGGGTCATAATAGGTCTGCTAACCCTTGGTTAAGTGTTTTGACGGGTTTGCCCTTACACATGGTTAAATGGAGTGTTTGCATTGTTTAGACAGCTATAATGGTTGGGCCAGGACGGAGGAAGTTATTGTATAATCATTTACAACCCTGGCTACATAATCACCAGCTCTTGTGATCTGGGTACAGTAACCCTTTAGATTACCAGACATAACTATGAACACTGAAGTGACAGGCAGGCATTAATGACATTACCGGCTCTCCTTCAGATATACAGTTACTAAGCAGTGACTGAACTGGGACTGCAGGTCAGCATTCCTGGACCTCATACTAAGAGCACAAGTATGGGACCACACCTGTCCCTAGAGGTGAAACCAGAGCAAACAGTTTCCCAGCTCAGCAGCGTGCATTCCTCTGTACAGAGGGCAGACATGCCAAGGAAATGAGTAACAGAAAAGAAGAGTTCTCCAGAACACAGGGGACAACAGACAACTACCGATGCCAAGAGATTGGGAAGTCTCTCCTTTTGTTGACACAATCTACAAGGGATCGGAAATGTGTGGCTGGTTGAAGCGCTTAGCATATTTGTGATAACAAGTTGTTTGATGAAACAACAGAGCATGAAGGATAGGGTTTGTCATTGTGTAATCTCCCCCCAGTTAGGGACAGTATGCAGAGAGGAGGAGATCCCTGCAATGCTAAACTCATGTAAAGCCAGTCTGTTCTCTCTCTGCAACCTGAAGTTTCTGTTTGACTTTCTGTCCTTAAGGAAACCCGTGATGAACAAAGCAAGGGAACTGACACTGCTGATCTCTCATGCTGGAAAATACTAGTTGCCTGGCCTTCACATTGATCCCCCCTGCTTCAATATTTTGAGTCAATGATCCAAAACAGAGTAGGATTTTTGACCCCACTCTGAATTTTCTAATCTTTAAGCCAGGTCCCACGCCACCATCTTTTCCTCCAACATCATGGGGAGCTGGCTGTCTCCTCTGGGTTCTTGCAGTGGCCTTGTGATGACGTGCGCCACATCATCAGGGGTCAGCTAGAAGAACTAGGATCAGAGCAGATCCCCTGATGACCTGCAGCAGCTCATGCACTGTAGATTACCCCAACATCTCCTGGGATTTGGGATGAGAGAATCCCAGAAGACTGCAGGGGCAATGGAATATGTAATGCTCTCCTAGGCAAGAATCCAAAAAGTGCAGAGAGGGTTCCCCTAAATATAAAAAATATAAAAAGTTTGGGTAGGAATGAAGTGACAGAGTGGCTGTAATAATAATATACACTATTGGATATAAGTTTAAAAAGGAGTATGGCCAAAGCTCTTTTGGCTCTACATCTCCTAAAGATCACAGAAGTGCAGTGCAGTCTAAAGCCTACTGTTGGCGTCACTCAGCTATTCCAGGCACTGGCGTGACCCAGAGGCCTGGACTGGCAGCTGGCTCAGCCTCTCAGTGAGCCGATGGGACACTGATCCAGCCGCTCCCCTCCACAGCCCAGCGCACGCTGGAGAGGCAGAGCAGAGAGCCGGTGACTGACAGTCACAGCTCTCTGCTCAGAGCTGAGGGGAGAACTGAGCGATCAGCAGTGTTTGATTGCTTAGTTCTTAGTGTACATGTGGCGGCGGGATCAATGTTGTATCCACCTAAGAGACTGTGTGTGTGTGTGTGTGTGTGTGTGTGTGTGTGTGTGTGTATATATATATATATATATATATATATACACACACACACATACATATTTTATTTTTTTTTTATTTATTTTTTTTTTAAACCCAAACTTCTCTTTTAATGTTTTTTTCAGGTAGGCCCTTGCACTACGATAGTTGATGGTAAATGTAGTTCCTTTTCAGGAAGATTGGGAATATGTCTATGGGTCATCAGCAGACACTTTCCGATATCTGTCTAATGGAACAGCTATCAGACATGTTGGAAAACCTTGTCTGATCATTGTAATGTCTATAGAAGCCTTTAATGAGAGAATTATAAATTCTGAAAATGGCTGAGATATTTAATTTTTTGTGGTAGTATCACAAGGAAAAGCCTAACATATGAAGTTTATAAAGGACCTACGTGCCAATTTGTTGACTCTCTCAAACGATTTTATTGTTACAAACAGCCCTGGAGACATATTGCATATGACATATAAATACAAGTATGTACTGTACAGGTGTTTGCAGAAAAAATAGTAGATAGTATTGTAAAGAGAAAACACTTGTTCTGCAGGTTAACATGGTCTAAACAGATGTCTGTATTTTGGCTCACTATAAACAAAATTATGGCACGAACTGCATAAGCAGGTCATCCAGAAATGATGTGCATTTAACATTGTATAATTGTTATTTACTTGTAAAAGCCTCTCTTATGTAGCTATATAAAAACCTTTGAGACTTCTGCTGGGTGCCACCATTTTGGATGGGATGTCAGCAGCCCAAGAGCTAACGAAAAATAAATTGCAATCTTGCGCACTAGACTATTACGAGAGTGAAAGGGAATCTACAGGCTGGGATGATTTGTGGGTTGAGGAAGTGATAATTAAAGATAATCTACAGATTGGCATACATTGTGGCTTCTTCGCTGCACACAAGAATCAAACCTCAACATAAACTGTACTGTACTCACTGTCATAAAGTCACATTCCTGAATTGAAACTTACCATGCCAGTGCAGAGTGCTTTAGGACGGCAGATGTTTCCACGTGCTGACAAATGCCGTGGGGATAAGAGAATAGGGTACTGTAGTTATGCTGTTCCACGCATCAATTGTTGGATCATAACAGTCCAATGTTTTGCACCTCTGAATTCCAAAATACCCTCCAACTACAAACAGTTTATTGCCAGATGCTACTGCATGGCAGCTCATTCTCTTGGCTGTAACATCTCCAGCTTTAGTCCACTGATACGTTTCGCTGTTGAATTTATAAGCTGAACAGGCTGAGAACTCTGTATCCCCACCCATGATGAAGATCTGGGTTCCCAAAACTGCTGCTGCCGTGTAGCGCCAGGGCTGAGGGCAAGTTGCAGGTACAGTCCATCTGTTTTCGGAAGGATCGTAGCACTGAACCTTTGGCAACTTGTCATGGCTAACGCTGGTCCCACCAAAGGCAAACAATTTCAGCTTTGCACTGACCACAGCTGCATTGCTGACACCTTCTCGAAGAGGAGCAATCATTGTCCACTTGTTGGTTGCTGGGTCATACTGCTCCACTTGTTTTAAGGACACAGATGGAGAGGCAGGAAGACAGCCTGTGGCTGCAGTGTGTCCCCCCACTACATACAAACAGTGTTTTAGTTCAGCAGAGCCATGGCCAAAGCGTGCAACAAGCATTGGAGCAGCCTTTGACCACTCCTCATGAAGAGTGTCATAAACCCAAACATCTTTGGAGACACCGTTTTCTGAACCCCTGCCTCCAGTGATATACACTTTGCAACCGATTGCACATGCACTGAATTCTTTGCGGGGACTTGGGATATCCGCCTTGGGTATGATCTCCTTTGCCTTCTGGTCAACGAGGTATAGTTTATCACACATAAAAGTCTGTCCTCCCAGAAGAAACAGAGCATGTCCAGTTTTACGAGGCTTAGCACACATGCTGGTCACCACACCATCATTTTGTAATATTTTTAATTTACACCGAATAGCTTCTTCTACTAGTTCTTTGCTTTTTTTCTGCTTAATGATAAGCTCCTCCATTGCCACATTCTCCATGAGATATATGGCAGGCAGAAGAGCCAATCGTACAGTTTGGAGCAGCTCTGGAAGGTAACAATGCCGCTTATTGAGATCGTAGTTAATCCAGTTCATTGCAGATTCATATACCATTCTTTCATCTTCAGTTTCCAGTTCCTCATGGCATAAGAGCTGTACCACCAGTTCTTTGGGTAGTTGGAGAAAGTCTTCAGTTTTGCAGATAGTTTGGAAGTTAGTAAGGCACATTCTCCAAGACAGTTCATACAGCTTTGTGCACTGGTGAGCATCGGAGAGGAGAAGCATGCCTAAGCAGTTAGTAGGATGAAGGTTTTTCTCGAGGAATTCCGCACAAGCATCTCTGATGTCCTCAAACTCCAACATATCGCCTGCTTCCAGAAGAGATTCAGCATTTTCTTCATTAATGATGACTCTGGACGAATATGCATAATCCAAAAGAAGCTCAAGAACTTCTGGGTGGATAGCATTGTGGAAGTTTACCTCGTTGGCTTGGCTTTCTTTAAGACCACCACTGAACATGGCTTCAAAATAACGACTGCACGCAGCCAGGACAGCTCGGTGGCAAGGGAAAGACCTGCTTCCCGCCAGCAAGAGGACATCTGTAAAGAGGCATTGCTGTCGTAATAGGTTGAGATGAGTGAGTACATTGTCAGCATATGAAGATTTGTGGAACAGATAGATGTTCATGGAGCCAGTACTGGCTCTGGATTTACGATTTTCATGTATGCTGACTGACATCTTCACTCCTGTAGGGGACAGAAAACAACATAGGTATAATTAGTCGTTGTGTAAAGCACATTTCTCAACCTCAAATCAGTAATTCACTTCTCTAATTTATGATAGCAGTCCAAAGCTCTGTCAGTTCCTGGGACACTTTCAAACAAGACTAGTAGCAGTAAGCAATACTATTTATGAAATCATAACTTGAGAAACTTCTGTATAACAATAATTCCAAACAATGATATTATGTAAATGAAATGTAATGGCGGCGATTTTTATTTATTTTTTGTGGGACTGCGACATTGCGGCAGACAGATCGGACCCTTAACTGATACTTTTGGGGGTACCAGTGACATTACAACAGTAATCAGTGCTATACATATGCACTGTTACTGTAAAAATGACACTGGCAGGGAAGGGGTTAACTTTATTGGAGATGCAGGGGTTAAATGTGTCCCTAGGGACGTGCTTCTAACTGTTATGGGATGTGGCTGTTTGTGTAACTACAGAGATATACGATCCTACATAGCAGGATCGTATGATCTCTGCACTTACACCAGGGAATGACAGGCGGCTTTGTTTACATTAGCCGCCTGCCTTTCTCCCTCTGTACCGGACGATGGCGAGTGACCGGCGGACATTGGGTCCGCCGGTCACACACGCGGGGATCCCAGTGAACAAGCGGGAGCCCCCTATTGGCTCGCAGTCAAGTGACGTACCCATACGTCACCTTGCCTGCACGGGGCTGACCGCCGCAGTATATGTACTTGCGGGGGTCGGCAAGCGGTTAAAAGTGGTTGTAAATTCAGAAGGTTTTTTATCTTCATGCATTCTATACATTAAGATAAAAAGCCTTCTGTGTACAGCAGCCCCCCTCAACCTCCCTAATAATTACCCTCTCTAACCAGTTATGTCCACAAGTGCCTCAGCCACCCCGGGCTCTCTCTCCTGATTGGCTGAGACATAGCAGTGGCATCATTGGCTCCTGCTGCTGTCAATTAAACTCAGTTAGCCAATCAGGAGAGAGAGGGGGTGGGGCCAAACAGCAGCTCTGTGTCTGAATGGATACACAGAGCTGCAGTTCGGCTCGGTGCCCCTATAGCAAACAGCTTGCTGTGGGGGCACTAGACAGGAGGGAGGGGCCAGGAGCATCGAAGAGAGACCCGAGAAGAGGAGGATCCGGGCTGCCCTGTGCAAAACCATTGCACAGAGGAGAGAAGTATAACATGTTTGTTATTTTAATAGAAAAAGAAACAAGACTTTACAATCACTTTAATCTTAAAAAAGGGGAACTGTAGCATGTTTTAATATTTTTGGAAGTACATATGGAAGAGATCCGCTCATTTCAATAATTTTAACATGTTGATTAATAAAAATACCTTGTTTCTTTGTATAATTGGCAGTTATTTACGCAACCATAGTTAGAAATGACATACGCAGGCACTGCGTCCTGTTCACTAGTGATGCAGTCTGTGGTTCCTTGCTGATCCTCTTATCTCATAGCAAAGCCACCAGAGAGAATCTGTATGGCGGAAAACTGGAGACTCTGCATTCTTTGTGACAAGGAACACAATGTGTCACAATGCTCCCTGTAACCCAAAATATGTGATCTAGACTATCTAGTCTTGAGGTAATATAAGGAAACCTACAACCATTTTTTTAACTCATGGCAAGCAATGTATTTTTTTTATTTTTACGAATTTTGGTGTTGATGTTTGAGAAGTGCGAGATAAGAAAAACTGCCTTGTGGTTCCATCATTGTTCAATTTTCAGCATCATTGTTCAATTTTCAAACCCTAGCTGGGTGACAGCGGGAAGGTGATTTTTTCTTATAGCATGCTTCTCATACATCAGCTTGATTTGTAAAGGCTGACATTTACTTTATTGGTTTGTGTAAAGTCTATACTTGTGTCAGGTCCTCTTTAATATTTAGTGGGACAATAAGATCAGAAGGTCAAACATGGTTCATGAACCTCTGGGTGGAGACTGGGATTTTGGGTGATATTTGACCTTTTGCTTACACAGTTCTTATTTATCGTGAGCTGAGCCAATGTTCACAGAAAGCAGTCCATAGAAAAAATTAGGAACTAGTACCATTATGAGCTGTCCACCTCCAAGGGAAAAGATGGGCAGTAAATTAGATCAGACCATTGGGAGAAAACTTGTCTTTTTAGTATAGAACCCTAAAAATTGTAGTTCATTATCGTACATATTGCAAAGTTAGAAGGTTACTAATACGGACTGATGTCTGACCCCTAGATAATGATCCTCTGATTTAGACCACAACATTGCTGCCAACATTGGCGCTCATTTATAAAAGTCTGAACTGTCTGCAATGCCCCATAATAGTTAGTAACATTCAATAATGTGCTGGAAATGGCAGAGCATGAAAGTCAGAATAACAATTCTGCTGTTCTCCAATTTAGATTGTGCTCATAAAAATAAACTATAACAGTTTTTGATCATTTTTATTGCTTACAAGTTTATAAACTGATCTTTTATAGCATGTATTTTATTATTAATCTAAAAACCATTTTAGAAATCAGGTTTCATATAGGATGCTTATATAAGACTTTGCTTACAAAGCATGCTAGGCTTTCCAATGAGAATGCCCATTATTGTATCTCCAAATGGAAAGTGGGTCTTTTTTATGCATTCAGCAGGATAATGTGCCACTTGGTCTCCTGCTATTTAAAGAAGATTTCCAGCTTGGCCCAATATCACTATGCATATACTATACCTGTGAGATTCCTCTAAGATAGGGGTGCCCAACTGCTGGCCCGTGGGTTACATGTGAACCACAGAGCCCTCTGATGTGGCCGGCGACCTCCTGCTCTGGGATGGCGGGTCGGCATGCCCAGATTGCGGGTTCTTATCCCAGGCATTAAGGTTCTGAATGGCGTTAGAGGAAGCACGGCTACGGAGGGAGTAGAGTCCCATCAGCTGATACTTTCTGTATAGGGGCAGGTCCTGTTACAGGCAGAATACCAAGTGCACTCCACCTGGGACAGCAACAGCTGGCAAAACCTGTAGCAAGGGAGATTTCTGAATGGAAGATTATTATTTAAGGTCAGTTTATATTTTAAAATCAGTATATATTGGCATCTCTCTTCTGCAGTGGTTACTGGGCTGCTTTCAAACTGATCTGCAGGTGCAAAACAGTGCACCTGCATTGAACCATACACTTCTGTTATTACCTGCGGGTTTGGTGCACTTTCTGAAAGTGGACAAACTCCTGAATGCAGGAGTTTTGATGCGTTTTCATAAAGTGCACCACACCTGCAGGATATAATAGAAGTCTATAACAAAGTGCAGCTAACCCACAGGAAAGCCACAGGTGCACTGCGCTGCACCCAGGTTGCTGTTTTGTTAACCCCTTCCCATCCGCGCTACAGCCTATATACGGCTGCAGCGCGGACTCGAATTTTCGGGAGGCCGTTTTTAAACGGCCTCCAGTGACACGCCCCCCCGCGCGCTCCTGCGAGCGCGCATCGGGGGGAATCTGTGTCGGCCGTGTCCCTTGGACACGGCCGATCACAGATCGTGGTGAATGGCCAATCACAGCGGCCATTCACCACGTGATCAAGCCGTCCAATGAGAGATGATCTCATATGTAAACATATGAGATCATCTCTCATCGCCGGCGCTCCTTCCTCACACAGACACTGCAGTGTGAGGAAGGAGGGGGAGCCGACAGCCGCTGGGGACACAGACAAATGTAATCAGGGCACTGATCACCAGTGCCCTGATTACTGAAGGTAAAAAAACACACACACTGCCCCCACCATCAGTGCCCACAGTGCCCGCCATCAGTGCCCCCATCAATGCCCACAATCAGTGCCCATAGTGCTGCCAGTCAGTGCCCATCAGTGCCTGCTCATCTAGGCACTGATGAGCACTGACTGGCAGCACTATGGGCACTGAGTGTGGGCACTGATGGTGCTGCCCATCAGTGCTCATCAGTGCAGCCCGTCAGTGCTCATCACTGTCACCCGTCAGTGTCCATCAGTGCCATCCGCCAGTGCCCATCAGTGCCGCCTATCAGTGCCGCCCGTCAGTGCCGCCTCTCAGTGCCCAGCAGTGCCACCTCTCAGTGCCCAGCAGTGCCACCTCTCAGTGCCCAGCAGTGCCATCTCTCAGTGCCCAGCAGTGCCACCTCTCAGTGCCCAGCAGTGCCACCTCTCAGTGCCCAGCAGTGCCGCCTATCAGTGCCGCCTATCAGTGCCGCCTATCAGTGCTCATCAGTGCGGCATATTAGTACCTCCTCATCAGTGCCCATAAGTACCACCTCATCAGTGCCCATAAGTGCCACCTCATCAGTGCCCATCAGTGCAGCCTATCAGTGCCCATCAGTGCCGCCTCATCAGCGCACATCAGTGAGGGAGAAAAATTTATTTTCAAAATTTACTCGCAGAAAATAAGAAAAACTTTTTTTTTTTTTTCAAAATTTTCTGTCTTTTTTCTTTTTTTTTGTAAAAAATAAAAAACCCAGAGATGATTAAATACCACCAAAAGAAAGCTCTGTTTGTGTGAAAAAAATGATAAAAATTTCATATGGGTACAGTGTAGCATGACCGCGCAATTGTCATTCAAAGTGTGAGAGCGCTGAAAGCTGAAAATTGGCCTGGATGGGAAGGGTGTTTAAGTGCACAGTAGGCAAGTGGTTAAAATCAAAAAAGTTTTTCCTTTATTCCTCAAATAAAAATGGACAGACAGTGTACAAGCAGACATGTCAGGTTGACGCGTTTCACGACATTATTAGTCGCTTACTCATAACCACACTGCAGTGGTTGTACACTGTCTGTCCATTTTTATTTGAGGAATAAAGGAAAAACTTTTTTGATTTCAACAAAACAGCAACCTGAGTGCGGTCTCACATTTGGATGACGGATCCGACCTGCACCAGGTCTGAGACATACACCTGAGCGGCTCCACTCTTCTGTCTCTCACTGCGCTGCACCCGCTGTGCTGGTAAACCGCAGCTCATCAGTATAAAAGCAGCCTCAGGCCCCTTTCACACAATCAGTCCATTTGGGTCCACCTGTGCATTTTTCAGGCGGACCCAATCAGACTCTCCATTCACCTCTATGGAGCAGCAGATGTAAATAGACTTGTGTCCGTTTTCATCCGCCTACCTCCAATCAGATCCACTGAAAAAAAAACAGAAGGGGATCAGTGCCCTTATGTCTGGGCAGATCAGAGGGCTCAGAGTAGAGCAGGCTGTGTCCGTGTATGCTTCGCCTATGCAGAGTGGACATGGACCTGTCATCGCCTCACTGTGGCCGCAACCAGTTACCAAGTCCCTTAAGTGGCCCTCGCTCTTCAAATCTTTGGGCACCCCTGCTCTAAGATCTGGAAAATCCCCTGTATTAGACACCACTGGTTCTGTGATCTCCACTATTTTCAAAGTCCTGTGCTAAGCAGCTGTATTCTAAAAAACAGGAGGCCAATCAGAGATTGCTTTTCATTTTCCTGAAGAGTGCTAAGCATTCTCTGATTGGAGGAGGTGGGGATATATTCACAATAGGGGATTCCTTCAGGTTATTCATAACATAGCTAAGCAAGCTTGGTGAAGAGTTGTGGAGTAGAATAGCCTTGAGTGAGACATCTACTGGCTGCAAGTGGTAAAACAGTCAAGAAAATATATTTAAAACGCTATACATTTCCTTTAAAGGCGCATTCCTAAATAGCCCTTTTTTAGGCCAGCACTGACAAGGTCACTTTAAGGATAAAATGCCCAAGTTTTTCAATTAACTTTTGTTAATCAACATGGACTTTAGAATGGCCACCATTTTTAAATGGACTTATCTTGAAACAAACCATTATGAAGACTGACTGGAATAAAGTTTATTATTTCGATATCTATGGCCTGAAACACAGAAAGAAATAAGCTGATTATATACGTAATACTATACTGATTTATTTTTTGTATTTTTGTTATTGTTTCTATTCCATGCTTTGTACTTTCCTTTATGCGGTATTTATATAATATATATGTGTGGCTTTTTCAAATTATCTTTCGCTGCCTTGACAGTCTTGTAAAACGAGTTCAGCCACTTTAGAGAGATCCATGGTAGACCATATATCAGCAGAAGAGCCTGCTTCTTACCCCTGACACCTCCATCTACGACAGTCATATGATCCACTCTACACATGTCAACATGCAAACATCATGATCAGAACAAGAAAACATATCTTATGCAGATCCTATACACCTGCGTGTGTTGAAAGATGAATTACTGATCTCAGCATGACTCCATGAAAGCCGTAGACTGCAATATGGAACACCAAATTTCCAGCCAAGCTTTAAACTCGGCCAGGCGAATAGCAGCACAGAGTCAGAAAGTTTGGCAGGAAACACGTGTAGCTCGAAAATTTACTACCCCTAAGCACACATCCCTGCTTCATTAATTTATATAACTCATGTAATTGTAAACCACCACACTCAAAGAAAGAAAGGTTTGGACACATCCTTCTGAAGACTCTTTTCTTAACTGTCATTACAAAGGTCAGCCGTTGATTTACAACTGTTAAACATCGTACTGTCAGTACCTCAAAGTGCTCATGTAACAGTCTACATGCCACAAGGAGCTATTTTAAATAGTAGGAAACCTGACCACATTTTCTAATTAAGACAAGATGCTTTTAAATTAAAAAAAAAAAAAAAAAAAAAAAAATTATATATATATATATATATATATATATATATATTATATATTGCCCTAAAACCAAAAGCAATGGTAATAAAGTGATAGTAAACTCTCTCTTTTTGAAGCACTTCCAACAGCTAATCACTTTCTAAGAATTCAGCTTTTTTAAATGTTAATCCTTGCCTATATTCCTGTTTAAAGTGGAGTTCCGGCCTCAAATACATTTTTTAACTAAAAATACCCCTATAATACTAATCCATTGCCCTTTACAGAACCGCTATTCTCATACTTACAAGTTGTACATTATTGGATTTTAGTCAAAATCTTACTTTTAAAAACGCTGTCTGAGCACAGCCATCTTGGATGTTGGCATCTGAAGCCGCAGTGTAATCTGCTGTGTCCTTCCTCCTGATTCCAGTTCATTCTGGCTACCCAGAATGCACCTGGCAATCTCGCGCATGCACTGTACTATGCGATCGGCATAGAGGAGAGGTGCGGCCGGCCGCCCACGTCACTGCCCATTGCCTCCTGGGAGTGATGACAAACAGCTCTCAGGACGCAATGCAAAGGCAGAAGTGACGTCGGCGGCCGCGGCCACAGAGGGGGGAGACGGAGGAAGTAATCAAAAATGCCCTGAAAATAAGGTAAGAGACCCCCAAAAAAAGTTGAAACTGCCCAATTGCTCATGAGCATAGCGAGCACTCCAGGAATCAGTAAAGTTGAAAAATAGGCCGGAACTCCGCTTTAAGCTCATACCATCACCACGCTCCAGATGACGTCGTATGACGAAACGCGTAGGGCGTGGTTTGTGTACGTCAATACGTCACTTCCGGGAACGGTGGTTTGAGCCGGTGGAACGCGGAAGCGGTCCGGCGAACACCTCTCAAGCTGACAGTGAACTCCCTAACTGTGAGTGGATGCTACGTTATTTTGGTTGACATAACATATGCTACGCAATGGAGGCTTATCCTTTATTTTAGTGACCAGGAAGTGTCGAGGCATTGGCCGAGAGAGTGGGGTAAGCAGCGGTGTCTTTGGTGGGTCATCCACCAACGCCATATCTTTGCTTGTTTATTTGTCTCCTTAATCACTACACGTGGTTCTTGGCATTATCAGCACTCGGCACTTTATATGTACAACATATGATGTTTACAATGTGGCACACTAAGCACGGCCCATAAATAGCACGTAGCACTTTATATACTATACATATATTTTATATTTATATCTTATTGGGTGCACTTTAGCACTATATGCACTTTTCTAATTTGCACATGCACGATTTAAAGTGGTAGCGCCGGGTCCAACTTTTTTGCACTTTTTCTATTTACTACCTCAGAGGTAGGTTGGAGGCAGCTTACACCACCATTTGAGCCTGATTCAGTACAACTCCATAGCGCTGGTATACAATCCCTTTTCTTTACCATCACCATTGCCCCAAGTTTCCTGTTTCAGGTTGACACCTTTCACTTGCAGCTTCCTATCAAGCCACCCTTGCATACAGGGACCAGATGTGTGTTTCCCTACACTGTGTGCATCAACAGAAACACACAGCCCCATAGCCTAGGGTGGCAAGGCACTGTCCTCCTCCAAGTTAACAGACTGGCTGGAGACAGCACTTTCTACTGTTGAAGTGGTTGTAAAGGATTAACTTTTATTTAAATAAACATATCATACATACTTGTTCTGTGCAGTTCAATCCTCCCCTTTTAGGGTTCCCACCACTGGTGCTCCTGCCCCCTCCCCTTTCCTGCTGATAGGGGCTTGCTATGGGGGCTGTGTTCTCATGCACAGTGCTGGATCAAAATCAGGCTCAGGTAAGTATAAAGTACTAAGGCTGGGGGGCTGCATTCAGAAGGTTTTTACCTTAAAGTGGTTCTAAAGTCAGAAGTTTTTTTTTTTTTATCTTGATGCGTTCTATGCTTTAAGATAAAAAAAAAAACTTGAGTGACCAGCAGCCCCCCTCGGCCCCCCTAATACTTACTCGAGCTGCATCTCCATCCAGTAATGTTGCACGAGAGCCTCGGCTGTCCGGGACTCTCCCTCCTAATTGGCTGAAACACAGCAGCGGGCACTGCTATCAAAGTCAGTGAGCCAATAAGGAGAGAAAGGGGGCGGGGTCGAACAATGGCTTCGTGTCTGAATGGACACACAGAGCAGCGGCTCGGCTCGGGTGCCCCCATAGCAAACTGCTTACTGTGGGGGCACTTGGCAAGGGGGAGGGGCCCGGCAAGGAAAGAAGAGGAGGATCTGGGCGGCTCTGTGCAAAACCACTGCACAGAGCCTGCAGGTATGTATAACATGTTTGTTATTTTTAAAACAAAAAAAAAAAAGACTTTAAACATCACTTTAATGCATAGAATGCATTAAAGGAAAACAAAAAACTTTCTGCCATTAGAGCCACTTCAACTTTTCCCTGTGAAGATTGGAAGTTCAGGGAAGCTGCACCACGAGAGAAGGAGCAAGCATCATTAAAAGTTGTTAACAGCAAGTGCTGAGGTAAGAATTTTAAGATAGTTTACTGTTGAGAGTTTCATTTTATTGTATTCAATGTGTTGTTAAAAAAAAGTTAAGGATTTAATACTGCCCAAAACATTGATGTGAAACATATGGTTTTCTACCTTGTACCAGTTGTACAAATGGCCAAACAGCTTCAGTTTAATAAGGCATCTATGCTATTCACATCTCAGCAAGTCTTCCCAAACCAAAGGCCACTGAATGTAGAAATGACCTGGCTGGACACAAGACAAGATGACAGCGCATGCATGTGGGGGCCGTCCTCATGTAACCAGACAACCAGATTTTTACATGAATCCCATCATGACCAATCAGAGGAGGTTCAGAGGGATAATTATTAGCTATTAAGATCAAAATATATTAGGATATAATGTTCAACACAAAAGCATAAGACTACAGTAGAGTAATGGTAATGAAGACAGGAAAGGTTCTCAGCTTCCCTTTGTATCTGGGTTACCTTAACAAACAAGACACCTTCCCGTACCATGATGAAATTAAAGGTTGGTTGAGTAAATAGATTGCTTAGTAAAACAGGTTTACATTTTTGTAGTGCAACTGAAAAGTGATAAATGAAATGAAAGAACTTGTACTCAAAATAAACACTCCGAATTTTCTAAAGGCAGTCATGTGATGACCACAGAAAGGTGTTTGTCATTCTGGATCATCAGTATACAATCATTTCCAATCACATATTAAAATCAAGCAGTGTCCCTTCCAGTGGCGTAGCGTGGGTTGTCAGCGCCCGGGGCAAGGCAAGTAATTTGCGCCCCCTAACCTGCGGACTTTTAGTACTCCCCGAGTCCCTTCCTACAATAGTACTGACCAGCCTGATTCCTATACTGACCTACCAGTCCACTACGCTAACATACCTGATTCCTGTACTGGCCACTACACTGACCTACCTGTCCATGTCACTGACCCTTACAATGACCTACCTGATTCCTACCTGACCACTACACTGCCCACTACACTAAACTACACTGCCCACTACACTACACTGCCCACTACACGGAGGACACCACCGTGTCATCGAGCCCTTACAGGGGGCGGGTCAGGGAGGATTGTGAGAGCTTAGAGGAGGCGGGACAGAGGCACATGCAGGGCTGACTTAGAAGACGGCGAGGCGGGCTCAAGAAGAGAGGCGGGGCTCTGCCACTGGCCAGCCACGCTGCCGCACATGACAATGTTGGCCCAATCACAGGGCGCCGACCGGCCATCGTTTAGCCTGAAGATGGCGGCGGCTGAAGTGACACGCTAGGAAGAATTTTTAAAGTTTGCTGACACTGGCGTCGTGGGATGCGCCCCCCCAAATGTTGCGCCCGGTGCGGCCGGCCCCCCCTGCACCCCCCACGCTACGCCACTGGTCCCTTCTAATGGGCATGGTCATGTGGCTTGCATATACCCCTAACACAGGGGTGGACAAAGTAATGTGGAATCTAGAAGCCAATATGTGCACTGCAGGAGCCAGCTCCAATGACAACTTAAGAAAACTTCAAAATTTAGGGGACAGTCATAGATTTTAGGGGAGCATTGGCTACATGGCTTCTGGAATTAAACATTGCCATGCATTCCCCTCCCCCTCGGCTCTGCCAAACATGTCTACCTTTCAAGATGCCAGCCTCTATTCCAGCCATTCTCAACCAGGGTTTTGTGATACCCCAGTGTTCCTCCAGGGGTTGCCAAGACCTCATTGAGCTGTAGCTAATTGACCTAACATATGATGGTGCTTGGTTAGTTCTGGGGTCAACGCCACTTGGCAAAGCCAGCTGCATGACACCAATGAACTTTTTAGATGTCTGTAAGTGTGGAATTTTGCCAACCAACATAAAGTGGGCATTCTTTCCACTTGCCACCAATGTAAGGTATCCAGTTTCCACTTGCCACCAATGTAAGGTATCCAGTTCCTAGAGCTAAAAAGGACTTCAAAGGTTCCTCTAGGGCAGTGATTGCAAACCTTGGCACCCCAGATGTTTTGGAACTACATTTCCCATGATGCTCAAGTACACTGCAGAGTGCATGAGCATCATGGGAAATGTAGTTCCAAATCATCTGGGGTGCCAAGGTTCACCATCACTGCTCTAGGGTAAAAATATAAAAGTGGTTGAAGGTTTTTACCTTTATGCATTCTAGGCATAAAGGTAAAATGACTCTGTGTGCTGCTCCGCCCCCACACTCTTTTCACCTGAGCCCCCTCTCCTTCCAGCGATGTACATGGCAGCCTCGGCTGTCCCTGGTCTCTCTCTCTCTTTCTCTCATTAGCTAAGACACAGAAGCAGGAGCCATTGGCTCCCACTGCTGTCAATCACAGCCAGTGAGCCATAGAGAAGAGAGCAGGGGGCAGGGTCAAAAGATTGGCTCTATGTGTCTTATGGACGCATAGAGTGAGGCTCAGGAGCGAGCATGCACCAGTGCCCCTATAGCAAGCAGTTTGCTATTGGGGACACTAATCAAGGAGGAGGAGCCAGGAACGCTGGCAGGGGACCTGAGATGAAGCGAATTAGGGCTGTTTTGTGCAAAACCATTGACTGCTCTACCCATTCATGTTAAAATCACAGTTACCAAACAATATTATAAACTGAGTTCCAGGGGAAACTTTTTATTGTTTTAACTGCAAAGTAACAGCATATAGATTTCAACTACTCCCCAAAGTCTTCCTCCACAATAAAACGGACCTGCGTCAGTATGTATTCCACCTGTCAATGGCTGAACTACTACTATAAAAGCAACCCCTCCATTTATACCCCTCACACATTGCCAGTAGGGCATTCTGGCACTTGTAAGCTCCCAATAAACAGAAAGTCATGGGATGCCAATTACAACCACAGAGGGTAAGATGGGATTTAATGACACACGGTAAGCTGTACAAACAGGAAGTGCTGGGGGTTCCTTCCAATTGGAAATGTGTGCTTAACTAATCAAATGTGCCATTCCCTCCTTTATACCCGACACCACGCACAGCTGTCTGACTGAGGCAGGCAATGTTCTACAGATCTCTGGAAGGAACATAAAGAGAATTCATCAATGTCTTATCTCACAGGAACGAATGCATTTCTAGAGATTCCACACATCATTATTTTTCCAGTGAACTTTCCAGCTACAAAGAAAATCCCTGCCTGCTACATAAGTGCAGCTTTGCTCCAGGCTGTCCAGATATGGTCTCCTGAAATCAGTGGACAGACTAGTAAAGGTCTGTACTGTATATATACTGTATATATAGGTGATCTCATTCCAACACTTCACCTTCCCAGTAACATAGAGGAATGTATCTGAGTCAGGATTTATAACCATTGCAGAGGAGGAATGTGCACGAGTATGTGACTTCAAGGCATCTTCTGAAAGGTTGTCAGCGACCTTCAAAAATAACTTCTCAAACCTGTACAAGTCAAAAAAAATCCGCCGCCCACATCATATCATAAGCAAGTCTTTAGGCAGGAAAATAAAATCATAACATTCTCCAGTGGTGATGAGAAAGCTTCCTTTGATATGTGGGGGAACTTGAGCGGACTTGTGCTATAGACTGCGGTGTGATACACAAATAATCTCAATAATACATCTCTGCACATAGACAGGAGCTGGATGTCTAACAGAGAAGCAGCAGGCATACAAGCAAGCTTCTGCAGAGAAGCAGCAGGCATACAAGCAAGCTTCTGCAGAGAAGCAGCAGGCATACAAGCAAGCTTCTGCAGAGAAGCAGCAGGCATACAAGCAAGCTTCTGCAGAGAAGCAACAGGCATACAAGCAAGCTTCTGCAGAGAAGCAACAGGCATACAAGCAAGCTTCTTCAGAGAAGCAACAGGCATACAAGCAAGCTTCTGCAGAGAAGCAACAGGCATACAAGCAAGCTTCTGCAGAGAAGCAGCAGGCATACAAGCAAGCTTCTGCAGAGAAGCAACAGGCATACAAGCAAGCTTCTGCAGAGAAGCAACAGGCATACAAGCAAGCTTCTTCAGAGAAGCAACAGGCATACAAGCAAGCTTCTTCAGAGAAGCAGCAGGCATACAATCAGACAGGGGTTTTCTAACATGCCCACAGACAATTCAATATCTCCTACTGCTGGATCTTAGGCTCCATTCACACCTGAGCGTATCGTTTTCAGGCGTTTTTTTGGGTGTTTTGTGGCGTTTTTTGCAGGCAGGCATTGACATCTAACAAAAATGCCTGCAATCTGCCAAAAAAGAAGCTCATGTACTTTTTTGAGCTTCAGGGATTTTGTTTCAGGTGACAAAACGCTCATATGTGAACAGGAGACATTGAAATGAATGGGATTTTGCTTGTTGCGCATTTTGAGACTTCAGAGATGAGCGTTTTACAAGCTGAAAAACACTCAGGTGTGAACAGGGCCTTAGGGTTGATGCATAAACGTCTTTGAAAACGTCATCTGTGACGAAACGACGTAAGGACACGGCGTACTGACGTCATCTTACTGCGACTAGGAAGTGCGGATGTGCGGAGCCATCCGGCCGGCGGGTTATACTACGAATGCATTTTACTTCTAGAAAATTGTGAGTTTTATTCCCTTTCTTTTAAAATAAAGTCTATGCGGTTTTACACTATGGAACCTCTTCTTTCTTTATGGTGGTGATCATCTTGTGGTCATTCCTTGGAGATAACTGGGTTGGAACCTGCCTTAACTAGAAGTTCTTAATACAAGTGTTTCCATCTTTGGAGTTTTGATCTACCTGCAAGCGTTTTTATTACCTTTGTTTGGTAAGAGGCGAATTTATCTGGTGAAGGATAGCACTGATATTTGGGTGTTACATGAGATTGCCCTAATTTACTTTGGTAAGGAGTACCTTAAGGTGTCTTTCTACATGGGATTCACTTTTCTCTATTAATTTTTTGTGCACGCTTATTTTTTCTGTTTTGCAAGCAGTAAAATACTGGTGGTGGTCACACCATTTTCACCATTTTTGAGCACTTTTTCTGTTTCAATCACTGAAAACCACATTGGTGTCAAAAGTCACATTTTATCACTTTTTTGTTGGGTTTTACGCTATTGCGTTTTTTTCTCAATTTTTTTTATGACTCAACGATTACATATTCATTACGAGCCTCCTGGTTCCAGTCTTCTATCAAGTGGATAAGATTCGGTTATAAAGAACCTGCATTTAATTTTTACCTTTCTGGTAAGCATATATCCATGAGGAGTCTGGTTTGAAAATCACGGATTGCACCAATTTTATGGACTTATATGGACTTTAGTTGTTCCATTTCTATTGTTTAGCGTGACTTGATTTAGAATTTGATGCATAAAGACTGTGTTTTGTCTATTTTTTGTTGCCCATAACTAATCAGAATGATTGGTTCATATTTAAACCTAAAGTTTATAAATGGAAGCTAGAAACTGATTGGTTGCTATAGGCATCAAAAACTGCCATGCAGCAGCTCCTTTATAGGTACCCTTGTATATATCTGTTCAACTGTATAAGACTCAGCAATTCTCTGGCACCATGACTGATATGCTTTAGTGACTTTGCCATAGAATTTCCTTGGCGCATTTTTCTTTTTACAAGGTAGGTCCTTACTGAAAGCATATGTAAACTCCTCACCTTCTAAAATAATCCATTCAGTTTAAAATAGAAATGAAAGGCAAAACATTTGTATATATTAGCACATTATAAATAGCTTTTTTCCCCTTTTTTATAAGTGATCAGATAGCCTCTGTTCTCAGCAGCACAGAGAGGTGAGGGAGGAGAAACAGCAGCACACTGACTGTCCCAGTGATAGGCTGTGCAGGGGAGATGTGTGAGCAGAAGTCTGCTCATTGAAGGAGAGAGTTCCCAACACAGCTAGAGAACTCTCCAAACTGTGCTCTTATGCCTACTGTGGTCAGTTTTTAATAGTAAAGCAGAGGGACTGGCAGGAACACCAGGGATTTCACACAAAGGAAGCAATAGCAATATAAAGAAAACAGGATACTTTTTTCTTAAAAGTACATGGTACAGCAGGCACATATCAGGAATAAATGGAATCTTGGGTTTACATACTCTTTAATCCTCCCCAATTGCTCAGGCTTGAACATTGTGATAAAACATGTGCCCAGCCAACCTATACTCACATAGGAGAGCTAATTTACACAGGAGATTATTAACCCACCAGCATGTTTTTGGAGTGTGGGAGGTAACCCAAGAGAGCACAGGGAGAAAATGCAAACTCCACGCAGATAGTGCCCTGGCAAATATTTCAACCAAAGACCCCATAAGTGCCAACCACTAAGCCACTGTGCCATAGTAGGCACACTTAGGGCCAGTTCACACCACATGCAGTGCTTTTTTTTTTTTTTTCTGCATCAAAAACGCAAGGATAGTAGGTTATATGGTTTTCAATGACATAGTTCACACTAGTGCTTGCAGTTCCAGAAAAAAAAAGTAGAACATGCAGTATTTTTCTGCACTGGACTATACTGGAACGCATCAAAAATGCACTGCACTGTATGCTGTCAAGTTCTGGGCACCGGTCCTCAGGAAGGATGTGCTGGAACTGGAAAGAGCCCAGAGAAGGGCAACAACTATTATTAGGGGAATAGAGAACATCGGCTATGAGGAAAAACTACAAGCACTGAACTTATTCGCTCTGGAGAAGAGACGATTGAGGGGGGATATGATATCAATGTACAAATACTGTACTGGCGACCCTGGCATAAGGAACAAACTATTCCGAGAAAGGAAACACAATAAGACACGTGGCCACTCACTAAAACTAGAGGAAAGGCGGTTTAACCTCAAAGTACGTAGGGGGTTCTTCACTGTAAGAGCAGTAAGGATGTGGAATTCTCTTCCGCAAACAGTCGTATCAGCAGGGAGCATTGATAGTTTCAAAAAACTATTAGATGGGCACCTTAAAGACCACAACATACAGGGGTATACAATGTATGGTTAACAGCAAACACACACACATATCATAGGTTGAACTGGATGGACTGATGTCTTTTTTCAACCTCACTAACTATGTTACTATGTTACTGCAGCACACGTCCTTATTTAAGGTTAAGAAAAAAGAGGGGGAATAAACGCACTTGATTGCATCAAAAACGCACTGGAACGCATCAAAAACGTGCATGCAGAAAAGCATCTGGAACGCATCCGAACTGCGTTTCTATAGTGTGAACTGACCCTTACAGAAGCAAGAGTGCTTCTATATGTACTGACCATATGCCTATGACACTCATTCATATATAAAGCTGGTATTTTATGCATGCATTGTAGCAAGGGCATGAAGTCCAAGACAAATGGCACCATGCTATCTTTAAAATAGGAGACCATGGCATTGATTTACTAAAACTGGAGAATGCTAAATCTGGTGCAGCTATGCATGGTAGCCAATCAGCTTCTACCTTCCGTTTGTTCAATTAAGCTTTGACAATAAAACCTGGAAGCTGATTGGTTTCTATGCAGAGCTGCACCAAATTTTGCACTCTCCCCTTTTAGTAAATAGCCCTACATGTAGGCTTCCAGCTTGACTGATACCATTAAAAGCAATGCAGCAGGACCTTTCCTTTTTACACAATTCTTATCTTAATTCCCAACCCATAATGTACATACATCTATGGCGTATTAGTACAGATGATCACTAACCCTTGGGATATAGTGTGCATTTCTTAGACAAAAGCCATGAGGACTGCATCCCATAGCCAGCATAGTCTATGAGCCACTCCTCCGAGCCTAAGCCCATGGTGGGAACACGCTTTTAGCCTAACACAACATGACAGCTGAATATGCAGCACGTGTAAGACGTATTAGATGTGTCCAAAGCCGTGTCTAAGAAATGACTTAACAATGAGCTCCTGCACACTTGGGTCTGCACTTTTCATTTACGCTTACCTCACTAAATATTGACAAACCACTTTCTTACGGAGTAAATATTTTATATTGTTCAGTGAATAAAGACACAATCTTGCAAAGTGCAAAAAATAAACAACCTGTCAGAACAATGCATAACATGAAATGACAGGTAGGGTGACCCTGTCCCCAAGAGCTTACACTTCAAAATGCATGCACATTTTCACTTGCATCTTGGCTCGGTGTGTCACATAAGATCAATGTGTAAAAAAGGATAGTAATCCAAGTAACCCCCAATAATCAATCAGCAATCACCTTTCCCTGTCCTGACTATATACTAAATAATCCTGGGTAGTGCACGCCGCCATTCGCCTTATGTACTAAATCAATATATTGCTGAAAGTTCCTATTCTTTAGTATAATCAGTATGAAAAAAGGGGTGTTTTGAAAAAAATCTTAGCTGTATTTTCTCTTTTAAAGCAAACTTGATTCAGAAGAACAAAGGTTGGCACTAGTAGGGATCTGGCTGGTATGAGGAGTCCAGGATGGCAGTGTTGGGCAGAGACTATGCTCTCTAGGAGGAGAGAGAGGCGCACAGTACTGGAAAGCGGAGCCTGGGAAGAATAATAGGCACTCAGGCTGAACGTACAGCAGTTCTCATTCAAATATCGCTCCTCCCAATACTGGGAACACACAGCTATGGACAATCCTAAAATCCCATCGCTGTTACCATAACAATTACAAAGCCAGCCATGGTTCAGGGTTTACCCAGAGCCCTCTCAGCACCATGCAATATGCCCTACTTAATGTTACAAATCCAACTCCATTGTTCTATTAGAACTTCTTTCCTCTATTGTGTTGTCAGAAAGTCTGGCATGCTGCATTTCAGGTGCACGGATCTGCATTCTGTCATTCAAGTCTATCGCATGAAATCAAACTGGAATTCAACTGGAATCATTGCATGCATTCCTGGTGAGCACCCAACAATCGTGATATCTTATAAAATGATCCTAACCGCATGGCAAAGCTACCCACATCTTCCATCATAGATATGGCCACACTTATCACATGGCAATGCTACATGACAGAGTACCAACTGCTGCCATCCTTGACACATGGCAATGTCACAAAACACTAGGGTACCAACCACTGCCATACTTATCATACGGCAAAGCTACCAGACAATAGGGTACCTACCACTGCCATTCTTATAACATGGCAATGCTACCAGACAATAGGGTACCTACCACTGCCATCCTTATCATACGACAAAGCTACCAGACAATAGGGTACCTACCACTGCCATCCTTATCACATGGCAATGCTACCAGACATTAGGGTACCAACCACTGCCATCCATATCACATGGCAAAGCTACCAGACAAAAGGGTACCCACTGCCATCCTTATCACATGGCAATGCTACCAGACATTAGGGTACCTACCACTGCCATCCTTATCATAAGACAAAGCTACCAGACAATAGGGTACCTACCACTGCCATTCTTATCACATGGCAATGCTACCAGACATTAGGGTACCTACCACTGCCATCCTTATCATACGACAAAGCTACCAGACAATAGGGTACCTACCACTGCCATCCATATTACATGGCAAAGCTACCAGACAATAGGGTACCTACCACTGCCATCCTTATCACATGGCAATGCTACCAGACATTAGGGTGCCTACCACTGCCATCCTTATCATATGGTAAAGCTACCAGACAATAGGGTACCTACCACTGCCATCCTTATCACATGGCAATGCTACCAGACATAAGGTTACATATCATTGCCACCTATACCACATGGCAATGCTACAAGACATTAGGCTACCTACCACTGCCAGCTATATCACATGGCAATGCTGCCAGACACTGGGGTACCTACCTCTGCCATCCTTATAAAATGACAATGCCACCATACATAAGGGTACCTACAACTACCACCTATACCACATGGCATTGCTACAAGACATTAGGCTACCTACGAATGCCAGCTATATCACATGGCAATGCCACCATACAGAGGGGAATTACGACTGCTCCCTATACCACATGGCAATGATTCAAAGATTAGGCTACCTACCACTGCCATTCTTATCACATGGCAATGCTACAAGACTTTGGGGTTCCTAGAAGTGCTATCATACACATGGTCATCCTCATAACATGCCAGTGCTACAAGACAGGGCACCCTACCACTGCCATTCATAGCAATGCTTTGAGACAATGGGGTACCTAGCATTGCCACCCTTTCCACACAGCAATGCTACAAGCATATCATTAGGCTACCTATTTCACCAGACATTGGGACACCTACCATTGCCATCCTTATCACATGACAATGCTTCAAAACATTAAGCTACCTACTACTGCCAGCTAGATCACATGGCAATGCTGCCAGGCATTGGGGTACCTACCTCTGCAATTCTTATAAAGTTGCAATGCTACCATACATAAGGGTACCTACAACTGCCACCTATACTACATGGAATTGTTACAAGACATTAGGCTACCTATTTCACATGGCAATGCTACCAGACATTAGGATACCTACCACTGCCATCGTATCACATGGCAACGCTAAAAGATTTCAGGGTGCCTACCACTGCCACCAAACACATAGTCATCCCCACCCACACACCAGTGCTATGAGAAGTTAGGGTACCCACCAATGCCATCTTTATCACTTGGCCACGCTACAAGACTTCAGGGTACCTATCAATTACATCTTACACATGGTCATCCTCATCACATGCCAGTGCTAAAAGACATTACCACTGCCAGCTATATCACATGGCAATGCTACAAGACCTCAGGGTACCTACCAATGATATCTTACACATAGTCATCCTAATCACATGCCAAAGCTAAAAGATATTAGGGTACCTACCACTGCCATCCATATCACATGGCAAAGCTACCAGATACTGGGGTACCTACCACTGCCATCCTTATCACATGGCAAAGCTACTGGATACTGGGGTACCTACCACTGCCATCCTTATCACCTGGCAAAGCTACTGGATACTGGGGTACCTACCACTGCCATCCTTATCACCTGGCAAAGCTACTGGATACTGGGGTACCTACCACTGCCATCCTTATGTGGCAAAGCTAAAGGATAATATGGTACCTACCACTGCCAGCTATATCACATGGCAATGCTACCAGACTTCAGGGCACCGACCTACCAATGACATCCTACACATGGTCATCCTCATCTCATGCCAGTGGATAAAAGATATTAGGGTACCAACCACCTTCATCACTGCAATACTAGCAGACATCAGAGTCCCCCCAGTCCATGGTATATACAGAGTCCCCCCAGTCCATGGTATATACAGAGTCCCCCCAGTCCATGGTATATACAGGGTCCCCCCAGTCCATGGTATTTACAGGGTCCCCCCAGTCCATGGTATATACAGAGTCCCCCCAGTCCATGGTATATACAGGGTCCCCCCAGTCCATGGTATATACAGGGTCCCCCCAGTCCATGGTATATACAGGGTCCCCCCAGTCCATGGTATATACAGGGTCCCCCCAGTCCATGGTATATACAGGGTCCCCCCAGTCCATGGTATATACAGAGTCCCCCCAGTCCATGGTATATACAGGGTCCCCCCAGTCCATGGTATATACAGGGTCCCCCCAGTCCATGGTATATACAGGGTCCCCCCAGTCCATGGTATATACAGGGTCCCCCCAGTCCATGGTATATACAGAGTCCCCCCAGTCCATGGTATATACAGGGTCCCCCCAGTCCATGGTATATACAGGGTCCCCCCAGTCCATGGTATATATCACTGATCCCCCCCAGGCTATTGTCTTAAACTTCTAATACTCAGGCATGTCTTTCCTGAAGTTCCCCCTGTGATGATCTTGTAGTACATGTGACATGTAATAGCAGCCAGTCTCTGGCCATGCCTTGTGAGATGTGATCTGAGCAGCCCCCCTATACTCCCATCCATCGTACAGCTTGTATCGGTGCCCAGGCACACGGGGCTCCCAGGACAACACTCACCTGCAGCTCACTGGGGATCATGTCAGTGTGTGTCGGTGCTCCTGTCTGTCGGTGCTCCGGTGTGTCGGTGCTCCGGTGTGTCGGTGCTCCGGTGGGTGAGCTGTGTGTAGGGTCTCCGTACAGGACACATGGGCTGGGAGGAGGGGCGAGGACAGAGCAGTGCTGTGTCTATGAGAGCTTCAACCTCTCTGCATCCTGACTTCATTCACTGCGAGGTGTGATAGGAGGAGGAGGAGGAGGAGGGGGTGTGTGCATACTACTAGAGGGGGAGGAGCTGCAACTATGCAAATCTATCCAACTTCAACACAATGCCATGCAGCCTGCAAGATCCATGGAACATCCCATCCTCCCATTCTTACCATTCACTTCCCCAAACTTCTCCCCGGACTGCATATCCCTGATCCATATCCAGGGATCTACCGATAAAAGTTATCATGATACACACAGGGATCTACTGATTAATGCTATCATGATACATCCAGGCATCTACTGATCAATGCTATCATGATACATCCAGGGATCTACTGATCAATGTTATCATGATACATCCAGGGATCTACTGATCAATGTTATCATGATACATCCAGGGATCTACTGATCAATGTTTTCATGATACATCCAGGGATCTACTGATCAATGCTATTATGATACATCCAGGGATCTATGTTTTCATGATACATCCAGGGATCTACTGATCAATGCTATCATGATACATTCAGGGATCTACTGATCTATGTTTTAATGATACATCCAGGGATCTACTGATCATTGTTTTCGTGATACGTCCAGGGATCTACTGATCAATGTTATCATGATACATCCAGGGAT